>NC_057801.1:800980093-801198844 GCF_018294505.1 Triticum aestivum | reverse complement strand
TACTAGGTACTACTAGATATCAATTTCATAAAGCATTATAGGTACTAGGTAGTACTCCCTCCGTTCCAAATTACTCGTCGTGGTTTTAGTTCAAACCACGACGAGTAATTTGGAACGGAGGAAGTACTAGATAACAATTTCATATATAGTCAACATGCATCCTCAAGATATTGACGATGATCGTCATATGTAGTTCTAGATGATATCGACGATGATCATCATATGTAGTTCTAGATGATATCAACGACGATCATCATATGTAGTTCTAGATGATATAGCCACAAAAACACATATGTAGTTCTAGATGATATCAAAGACGATCGTCATCCTCAAGCCTGGGCGGTGGTGTTGGGGAACGTAGTAATTTCAAAAATTTCCTACGTACACACAAGATCATGGTGATGCATAGCAACGAGAGGGGAGAGTGTTGTCTACGTACCCTCGTAGACCGTAAGCGGAAGCTTTATGACAACGCGATTGATGTAGTCGTACGTCTTCACAATCCGACCGATCCAAGTACCGAACGCACGGCACCTCTGAGTTCTGCACACGTTCAGCTCGATGACGTCCCATGAACTCCGATCCAGCAAAGCTTTGCGGGAGAGTTCTGTCAGCACAACGGCGTGATGACGGTGTTGATGATGCTACCAATGCAGGGCTTTGCCTAAGCACCGCTATGATATTACCGAGGTGGAATATGGTAGATGGGGGCACCGCACACGGCTAAGAGATCAATGATCAATTGTTGTGTCTAGAGGTGCCCCCTGCCCCCGTATATAAAGGAGCAAGGGGGGAGGCGGCCGGCCTAGGAGGAGGGTGCGCCAAGGGGGGAGTCCTACTCCCACCGGGAGTAGGATTCCTCCTTCCCTTGTTGGAGTAGGAGAGAAGGAAAGAGGAGGAGATGAAGAAGGAAAAGGGGGCTGCACCCCTTGTCCAATTCGAACCAGAGGGGGGCGCGCGCCTCCTTCCTTTTGGCATCTCTCCTCTATTCCCGTATGGCCCAATAAGGCCCATATACTCCCCGGAGAATTCCCGTAACTCTCCGGTACTCCGATAAATACCCGAATCACTCAGAATCTTTCTGATGTCCGAATATAGTCGTCCAATATATCGATCGTTACGCCTCGACCATTTCGAGACTCCTCGTCATGTCCTCGATTTCATCCGGGACTCCGAACTACCTTCGGTACATCAAAACATATAACTCATAATATAAAACGTCACCGAACGTTAAGCGTGCGGACCCTACGGGTCGAGAAGTATGTAGCCATGACCGAGATATATCTCCGGTCAATAACCAATAGAGGAACCTGGATGCTCATATTGGCTCCCACATATTCTACGAAGATCTTTATCAGTCAAACCGCATAACAACATACGTTGTTCCCTTTGTCATCGGTATGTTACTTGCGCGAGATTCAATCGTCGCTATCTCAATACCTAGTTTAATCTCGTTACCGGCATGTCTCTTTACTCGTTATGTAATGCATCATCCTGCAACTAACTCATTAGTCATATTGCTTGCAAGGCTTATAGTGATGTGCATTACCGAGAGAGCCCAGAGATACCTCTCCGACAATCGGAGTGACAAATCCTAATCTTGAAATACGCCAACTCAACAAGTACCTTCGGAGACACCTGTAGAGCACCTTTATAATCACCTAGTTACGTTGTGACGTTTGGTAACACACAAAGTGTTCCTCCGGTAAACGCGAGTTGCATAATCTCATAGTCATAGGAACATGTATAAGTCATGAAGAAAGCAATAGCAACATACTAAACAATCAAGTGCTAAGCTAACGGAATGGGTCGAGTCAATCACATCATTCTCCTAATGATGTGATCCTATTAATCAAATGACATCTCATGTCTATGGTTAGAAAACTTAACCATCTTTGATTAGTGAGCTAGTCAAGTAGAGGCATACTAGTGACACTATGTTTGTCTATGTATTCACACATGTATTATGTTTCCGATTAATACAATTCTAGCATGAATAATAAAGATTTATCATGAAATAAGGAAATAAATAATAACTTTATTATTGCCTCTAGGGCATATTTCCTTCAGTCTCCCACTTACACTAGAGTCAATAATCTAGCTCACATCACCATGTGATTTAACACTAATATTCACATCTCATGTGATTAACACCCATAGTTCACATCATCATGTGACCAACGCCCAAAGGGCTTACTAGAGTCAATAATCTAGTTCACATCAATATGTGATTAACAACCAAAGAGTACTAAGGTGTGATCATGTTTTGCTCGTGAGAGAAGTTTAGTCAATGGGTCTGTCACATTCAGAGCCGTATGTATTTTGCAAATATTCTATGTCTGCAATGCTCTGCACGGACCTACTCTAGCTAATTGCTCCCACTTTCAATATGTATCCAAATTGATACTTAGAGTCATTTGGATCAGTGTCAAAACTTGCATCGATGTAACCCTTTACGACGAACCTCTTGTCACCTCCATAATCGAGAAACATATCCTTATTCCACTAAGGATAATTTTGACCAATGTCCAGTGATCTACTCCTAGATCACTATTGTACTCCCTTGCCAAACCAGGGCAGGGTATACAATAGGTCTGGTCCATAGCATTGTTGGGGAACGTAGTAATTTCAAAAAAAATCCTACGCACACACAATCATGGTGATGGCATAGCAACGAGAGGGGAGAGTGTTGTCCACGTACCCTCGTAGACCATAAGCGGAAGCGTTATCACAACGCGGTTGATGTAGTCGTACGTCTTCACGACTCGACCGATCCAAGCACCGAACGTACGACACCTCCATGTTCAGCACACGTTCAGCTCGATGACGTTCCCCGGGCTCCAATCCAGCAAAGCGTCGGGGATGAGTTCCGTCAGCACGATGACATGGTGACGATGATGATGTTCTACCGGCGCAAGGCTTCACCTAAACTCCGCGACGATATGACCGAGGTGGAATATGGTGGAGGGGGGCACCGCACACGGCTAAGGAACGATCCGTAGATCAACTTGTGTGCCTATGGGGTGCCCCCTGCCCCCCGTATATAAAGGAGTGGAGGAGGGGAGGGCCGGCCCTCTCTATGGCGCGCCCTAGGGGAGTCCTACTCCCACCGGGAGTAGGATTCCCCCTTTCCTAGTCCAACTAGGAGTCCTTCCATGTAGTAGGAGTAGGAGACAAGGAAGGGGAAGAGAGAAGGGAAGGAAGGAGGGGGTGCGGCCCCTCCCCTTAGTCCAATTCGTACTAGGCCATGGGGGGGCGCGGCCTGCCCTAGGCAGCCCCTCTCTCTTTCCCGTATGGCCCAATAAGGCCCAATACTTCTCCCCGGCGAATTCCCGTAACTCTCCGGTACTCCGATAAATACCCCAATCACTCGGAACCTTTCCGAACTCCGAATATAGTCGTCCAATATATCGATCTTTATGTCTCGACCATTTCGAGACTCCTCGTCATGTCCCGGATCTCATCCGGGACTCCGAACTCCTTCGGTACATCAAAACTCATAAACTCATAATATAACTGTCATCGAAACCTTAAGCGTGCGGACCCTACAGGTTCGAGAACTATATAGACATGACCTAGAACTGTTTCCGGTCAATAACCAATAGTGGAACCTGGATGTTCATATTGGCTCCTACATATTCTACGAAGATCTTTATCGGTCAAACCGCATAACAACATACGTTGTTCCCTTTGTCATCGGTATGTTACTTGCCCGAGATTCGATCGTCGGTATCCAATACCTAGTTCAATCTCGTTACCGGCAAGTCTCTTTACTCGTTCCGTAATACATCATCCCACAACTAACTCATTAGTTGCAATGCTTGGAAGGTTTAAGTAATGTGTATTACCGAGAGGGCCCAGAGATACCTCTCCGACAATCGGAGTGACAAAACCTAATCTCGAAATACGCCAAACCCAACATGTACCTTCGGAGACACCTGTAGAGCACCTTTATAATCACCCAGTTACGTTGTGACGTTTGGTAGCACACAAAGTGTTCCTCTGGTAAACGGGAGTTGCATAATCGCATAGTCACAGGAACATGTATAAGTCATGAAGAAAGCAGTAGCAACATACTAAACGATCGTGTGCTAAGCTAACGGAATGGGTCAAGTCAATCAAATCATTCTCCTAATGATGTGATCCCGTTAATCAAATGACAACTCTTTTGTCCATGGCTAGGAAACTTAACCATCTTTGATTCACGAGCTAGTCAAGTAGAGGCATACTAGTGACACTATGTTTGTCTATGTATTCACACATGTATTATGTTTCCGGTTAATACAATTCTAGCATGAATAATAAACATTTATCATGAAATAAGGAAATAAATAATAACTTTATTATTGCCTCTAGAGCCGTATGTATTTTGCAAATATTCTATGTTCATAATGCTCTGCACGGAGCTACTCTAGCTAATTGCTCCCACTTTCAATATGTATCCAGATTGAGACTTAGAGTCATCTGGATTGGTGTAAAAGCTTGCATCGTTGTAACTTTTTACGACTGGCTCTTTTATCACCTCCATAATCGAGAAACATCTCCTTAGTCCTCACTAAGGATATTCTTGACCGTTGTGCTAGTGATCTACTTTTAGATCAAAATTGTATTCCTTTGCCAAACTCAGGGCAAGGTATACAATAGGTCTAGTACACAGCATAGCATACTTTATAGAACCTATGATTGCGGCATAGGGAATGACTGTTCATTCTTTTCTATTTTCTGCCATGGTCGAGTTTTGAGTCTTACTCAACTTCACACCTTGCAACACAGGCAAGAACTCTTTCTTTGACTGTTCCATTTTGAACTACTTCAAAATCTTGTCAAGGTATGTACTCATTGAAAAATCTTATCAAGCGTCTTGATCTATCTCTATAGATCTTGATGCTCAATGTGTAAGCAGCTTCACCAAGGTCTTTCTTTGAAAAACTCCTTTCAAACACTCCTTTATGCTTTCCAGAAAAATTCTACATTATTTCCGATCAACAATATGTCATTCACATATACTTATCAGAAATGTTGTAGTGCTCCCACTCACTTTCTTGTAAATACAGGCTTCACTGCAAGTCTGTATTAAAACTATATGCTTTGATCAACTTATCAAAGCGTATATTCCAACTCCGAGATGCTTGCACCAGTCCATAGATGGATCGCTGGAGCTTGCGTATTTTGTCAGCACCTTTAGAATTGACAAAACCTTCTGGTTGCATCATATACAACTCTTCTTTAAAAAAATCCATTAAGGAATGCAGTTTTGACATCCATTTGCCAGATTTCATAAAATGTGGCAATTGCTAACACGATTCAGACAGACTTAAGCATAGATACGAGTGAAAAACTCTCATCGTAGTCAACACCTTGATCTTGTCGAAAACCTTTTGCGACAATTCTAGCTTTGTAGATAGTAACACTATCAGCGTCCATCTTCCTCTTGAAGATCCATTTAATCTCAATGTCTCGCCGATCATTGGGCAAGTCAATCAAAGTCCATACTTTGTTTTCATACATGGATCTTATCTCAGATCTCATGGCCTCAAGCCATTTTGCGGAATCTGGGCTTACCATCGCTTCTTCATAGTTCGTAGGTTCGTCATGGTCTAGTAACATAACTTCCAGAACAGGATTACCGTACCACTCCGGTGCGGATCTTACTCTGGAAGACCTACGAGGTTCTGTAGTAACTTAATCTGAAGTTTCATGATCATCATCATTTACTTCCTCACTAATTGGTGTAGTAGTCACAGGAACAGATTTCTGTGATGAACTACTTTCAAATAAGGGAGCAGGTACAGTTACCTCATCAAGTTCTACTTTCCTCCCACTCACTTCTTTCGAGAGAAACTCCTTCTCTAGAAAGGATCCATTCTTAGCAATGAATGTTTTGCCTTTGGATTTGTGATAGAAGGAGTACCCAACAGTTTCCTTTGGGTATTCTATGAAGACGCACTTCTCCGATTTGGGTTCGAGCTTATCAGGTTGAAACTTTTTCATATAAGCATCGCGACTCCAAACTTTAAGAAACGACAGCTTAGGTTTACTGCTAAACCATAGTTCATACGGTGTCGTCTCAACGGATTTAGATGGTGCCCTTTTAAACGTGAATGCAGCTATCTCTAATGCACAACCCCAAAACGATAGTGGTAAAACCGATAAGAGACATCATAGATCGCACTATATCCAATAAAGTGCAGTTACGACGTTCGAACACACCATAACGTTGTGGTGTTCGAGGTGGCCTGAGCTGTGAAACTATTCCACATTGTTTTAATTGAAGACCAAACTCGTAACTCAAATATTCATCTCCGCGATCAGATCGTAGAAACTTTATTTTCTTGTTACGATGATTTTTCCACTTCACTATGAAATTCTTTGAACCTTTCAATTATTTCAGACTTATGTTTCATCAAGTAGATATACCCATATCTGCTTAAATCATCTGTGAAGGTCAGAAAATAACGATACTCGCCACAAGCCTTAATACTCATTGGTCTGCATACATAAGTATGTATTATTTCCAACAAGTTTGTTGCTCGTTCCATTGTTCCGAAGAACGGAGTTTTAGTCATCTTACCCAAAAGGCACGGTTCGCAAGCATCAAATGATTCATAACCAAGTGATTCCGAAAATCCATCTTTATGGAGTTTCTTCATGCGCTTTACACCGATATGACCCAAACGGCAGTTCCACAAATAAGTTGCACTATCATTATTAACTTTGCATCTTTTGGCATCAATATTATGAATATGTGTATCACTATGATTGAGATCCAATAAACTATTTTCATTGGGTGTATGACCATTGAAGGTTTTATTCATGTAAACAGAACAACAATTATTCTTTGACTTTAAATGAATAACCGTATTGCAATAAACATGATCAAATCATATTCATGCTCAACGCAAACGCTAAATAACATTTATTTAGGTTAAACACTTATCCCGAAAGTTTAGGGAGTGTGCGATGATGATCATATCAATCTTGGAAATACTTCCAACACTCATCGTCACTTCCCTTTCAACTAGTCTCTGTTTATTCTGTAACTCCTGTTTCGAGTTACTAATCTTAGCAACCGAACAAGTATCAAATACTCAGGGGCTACTATAAACACTAGTAAGGCACATATCAAGAACCTGTATATCAAATATACCTTTTTTCACTTTGCCATCCTTCTTATCCACCAAATGTTTAGGGCATTTCCGCTTCCAGTGACCATTTCCTTTGCAGTGTAAGCACTCAGTTTCAGGCTATGGTCCAGCTTTGGGCTTCTTCGCAGGAGTGACAACTTGCTTGTATTTCCACTTGAAGTTCCCTTTCTTTCCCTTTGCCCTTCTCTTGAAACTAGCGGTCTTGTCAATCATCAACACTTGATGCTCCTTTTTGATTTCTACCTTCGTCGATTTCAACATCACGAAGAGCTCAGGAATCGTTTTTGTCATCCCTTGCATACTATAGTTCATCACGAAGTTCTAGTAACTTAGTGATGGTGACTAGAGAATTCTGTCAATCACTATCTTATCTGGAAGATTAACTCCCACTTGATTCAAGCGATTGAAGTATCCAAACAATCTGACCACATGCTCACTAGTTGAGCGATTCTCCTCCATCTTTTAGCTATAGAACTTGTTGGAGACTTCATATCTCTCAACTCGGGTATTTGCTTGAAATATTAACTTCAGTTCCTGGAACATCTCATATGGTCCATGATGTTCAAAACATCTTTGAAGTCCCGATTCTAAGCCATAAAGCATGGTGCACAAAACTATCAAGTAGTCATCATATTGAGCTAGCCAAACGTTCATAACGTCTGCATCTGCTCCTGCAATAGGTCTGTCACCTAGCGGTGCATTAAGGACATAATTCTTCTGTGCAGCAATGAGGATAAACCTCAGATCGCGGATCCAATCCGCATCATTGCTACTAACATTTTTCAACATAATTTTCTCTAGGAACATATCAAAATAAACATATGAAAGCAACAACGCAAGCTATTGATCTTACAACATAATTTGCAAAATACTACCAGGACTAAGTTCATGATAAATTAAAGTTCAATTAATCATATTACTTAAGAACTCCCACTTAGACAGACATCTCTCTAGTCATCTAGGTGATCACGTGATCCAAATCAACTAAACCATAACCGATCATCACGTGAGATGGAGTAGTTTTCAATGGTGAACATCACTATGTTGATCATATCTACTATATGATTCACGCTCGACCTTTCGGTCTCCGTGCTCCGAGGCCATATCTGCATGTGCTAGGCTCGTCAAGTTTAACCTGAGTATTCCGCATGTGCAAAACTGGCTTGCACCCGTTGTAGATGGACGTAGAGCTTATCACACCCGATCATCACGTGGTGTCTGGGCACGACGAACTTTGGCAATGGTGCATACTCAGGAAGAACACTTCTTGATAATTAGTGAGAGATCATCTTAAAATGCTACCGTCAAACAAAACAGAATAAGATGTATAACAGATAAACATCATATGCAATCAAAATATGTGACATGATATGGCCATGATCATCTTGCGCCTTTGATCTCCATCTCCAAAGTACTGTCATGATCTCTATCGTCACCTGCACGACACCATGATCTTCATCATCTTGATCTATATCAATGTGTCGTCACATGGTCGTCTCGCCAACTATTGCTCTTGCAACTATTGCTATCGCATAGCGATAAAGTAAAGCAATTATTTGGCACTTGCATCTTATGCAACAAAGAGACAACCATAGAGCTTCTGCCAGTTGCCGATAAGTTCAACAAAACATGATCATATCATACAACAACTTATATCTCATCACGTCTTGACCATATCACATCACAACATGCCCTGCAAAAACAAGTTAGACGTCCTCTACTTTGTTGTTGCAAGTTTTACGTGGCTGCTACGGGCTGAGCAAGAACCGTTCTTACCTACGCATCAAAACCACAACGATAGTTCGTCAAGTTGGTGCTGTTTTAACCTTCTCAAGGACCGGGCGTAGCCACACTTGGTTCAACTAAAGTTGGAGAAACTGACACCCGCCAGCCACCTGTGTGCAAAGCACGTCGGTAGAACCAGTCTCGCGTAAGCGTACGCGTAATGTCGGTCCGGGCCGCTTCATCCAACAATACCGCCGAACCAAAATATGACATGCTGGTAAGCAGTATGACTTGTATCGCCCACAACTCACTTGTGTTCTACTCGTGCATATAACATCAACGCATAAAACCTAGGCTCTGATACCACTATTGGGGAACGTAGTAATTTCAAAAAATTTCCTACGCACACGCAAGATCATGGTGATGGCATAGCAACGAGAGGGGAGAGTGTTGTTCACGTACCCTCGTAGACCGTAAGCGGAAGCGTTATCACAACGCGGTTGATGTAGTCGTACGTCTTCACGACTCGACCGATCCAAGCACCGAACGTACGGCACCTCCGTGTTCAGCACACGTTCAGCTCGATGATGTTCCCCGGGCTCCAATCCAGCAAAGCGTCGGGGATGAGTTCCATCAGCACGACGGCATGGTGACGATGATGATGTTCTACCGGCGCAGGGCTTCGCCTAAACTCCGCGACGATATGATCGAGGTGGAATATGGTGGAGGGGGGCACCGCACACGGCTAAGGAACGATCCGTAGATCAACTTGTGTGTCTATGGGGTGCCCCCTGCCCCCGTATATAAAGGAGTGGAGGAGGGGAGGGCCGGCCCTCTCTATGGCGCGCCCTAGGGGAGTCCTACTCCCACCGGGAGTAGGATTCCCACTTTCCTAGTCCAACTAGGAGTCCTTCCATGTAGTAGGAGTAGGAGACAAGGAAGGGGAAGAGAGAAGGGAAGGAAGGAGGGGGTGCGGCCCCTCCCCTTAGTCCAATTCAGACTAGGCCATGGGGGGGCGCGCGGCCTGCCCTAGGCAGCCCCTCTCTCTTTCCCGTATGGCCCAATAAGGCCCAATATTTCTCCCCAGCGAATTCCCGTAACTCTCCCGTACTCCGATAAATACCCGAATCACTCGGAACCTTTCCGAACTCCGAATATAGTCGTCCAATATATCGATCTTTACATCTCGACCATTTCGAGACTCCTCGTCATGTCCCCGATCTCATCCGGGACTCCGAACTCCTTTGGTACATCAAAACTCATAAACTCATAATATAACTATCATCGAAACCTTAAGCGTGCGGACCCTACAGGTTCGAGAACTATGTAGACATGACCTAGAACTGTTTCCGGTCAATAACCAATAGTGGAACCTGGATGTTCATATTGGCTCCTACATATTCTACGAAGATCTTTATCGGTCAAACCGCATAACAACATACGTTGTTCCCTTTGTCATCGGTATGTTACTTGCCTCAGATTCGATCGTCGGTATCCAATACCTAGTTCAATCTTGTTACCGGCAAGTCTCTTTACTCGTTCCGCAATACATCATCCCACAACTAACTCATTAGTTGCAATGCTTGCAAGGCTTAAGTGATGTGTATTACCGAGAGGGCCCAGAGATACCTCTCCAACAATCGGAGTGACAAAACCTAATCTCGAAATACGCCAACCCAACATGTACCTTCGGAGACACCTGTAGAGCACCTTTATAATCACCCAGTTACGTTGTGACGTTTGGTAGCACACAAAGTGTTCCTCTGGTAAACGGGAGTTGCATAATCTCATAGTCACAGGAACATGTATAAGTCATGAAGAAAGCAGTAGCAACATACTAAACGATCGTGTGCTAAGCTAACGGAATGGGTCAAGTAAATCACATCATTCTCCTAATGATGTGATCCCGTTAATCAAATGACAACTCTTTTGTCCATGGCTAGGAAACTTAACCATCTTTGATTCACGAGCTAGTCAAGTAGAGGCATACTAGTGACACTATGTTTGTCTATGTATTCACACATGTATTATGTTTCCGGTTAATACAATTCTAGCATGAATAATAAACATTTATCATGAAATAAGGAAATAAATAATAACTTTATTATTGCCTCTAGGGCATATTTCCTTCAAGCATGGCATAATTTTATAGAACCTATGACTGAGGCATAGGGAATCACTTTCATTCTCTTTCTATTTTCTGACGTGGTCGGGATTTGAGTCTTACTCAATTTCACACATTTGCAACACGGGCAAGAACTCTTTCTTTGACTGTTCCACTTTGAACTACTTCAAAATCTTGTCAAGGTATGTACTAATTAAAAATCTTATCAAGCGTCTTGATCTATCTTAATAGATCTTAATGCTCAATATGTAAGTAGCTTTACTGAGGTCTTTCTTTTGAAAAACTCCTTTCAAATACTCCTTTGTGCTTTCCAGAAAATTCTACATTAGTTCTGATCAACAATATGTCATTCACATAAATTTATCAGAAATGTTGTAGTGCTCCCACTTACTTTCTAGTAAATATAGGTTTCACCGCAAGTCTGTATAAAACTATATGCTTTGATCAACTCATCAAAGCGTATATTCCAACTCCGAGATGCTTGCACCAGTCCATAGATTGATCGCTGGAGCTTGCATATTTTGTTTGCACCTTTAGGATCGACAAATCCTCCTAGTTGCATCATATACAACTCTTCTTTAAGAAATCCATTAAGGAATGTAGTTTTGACATCCATTTGCCAAATTTCATAAAATGCGGAAATTGCTAACATGATTCGGACAGACTTTTAAGCATCAATACAAGTGAGAAAATCTCATTGTATTCAACACCTTGAACTTGTCAAAAACCTTTTTTCAACAATTCGAGCTTTGTAGATAGTAACACTACTATCAGTGTTCGTCTTCCTCTTGAAGATCCATTTATTCTATATGGCTTGCCGATCATCAGGAAAGTCCACCAAAGTCCACACTTTGTTCTCATACATGGATCCCATCTCAGATTTCATGGCCTCAAACCATTTTCGCGGAATCTGG
Source organism: Triticum aestivum (assembly GCF_018294505.1). Lineage (NCBI taxonomy): Eukaryota > Viridiplantae > Streptophyta > Magnoliopsida > Poales > Poaceae > Triticum > Triticum aestivum. Next base: position 801,186,935 of record NC_057801.1, on the reverse strand, counting down.
GCTCATCATCGCTTCCTCATAGTTTGTAGGTTCGTCATGGTCAAGTAACATGACCTCCAGAACAAGATTCCCGTACCACTCTGGTGCGGATCTTACTCTGGTTGACCTACGAGGTTCAGTAGTAACTTGATCTGAAGTTACATGATCATCATCATTAACTTCCTCACTAATTGGTGCAGGAGTCACAGGAACAGATTTCTATGATGAACTACTTTCCAATAAGGAAGCAGGTACAGTTACCTCATCAAGTTCTACTTTCCTCCCACTCACTTCTTTCGAGAGAAACTCCTTCTCTAGAAAGGATCCATCTTAGCAACGAATATCTTGCCTTTGGATCTATGATAGAAGGTGTGCCCAACCGTTTCCTTTGGGTATTCTATGAAGACGCACTTCTCCAATTTGGGTTCGAGCTTATCAAGTTGAAACTTTTTCACATAAGCATCACAGCCCCAAACTTCAAGAAACGACAACTTTGGTTTCTTGCCAAACCAAAGTTCATATGGTGTCGTCTCAATTGATTTAGATCGTGCCCTATTTAACGTGAATGTAGCTGTCTCTAATGCATAACCCCCAAAACGATAGTGGTAAATCGGTAAGAAACATCATAGATTGCACTATATCCAATAAAGTAGGGTTATGGTGTTCGGTCACACCATTAAGCTGTGGTGTTCCAGGTGGCGTGAGTTGCGAAACTATTTCACATTATTCCAAATGAAGACCAAACTCGTAACTCAAATATTCATCTTCACGATCAGATTGTAGAAACTTTATTTTCTTGTTACAATGATTTTCCACCTCACTCTGAAATTCTTTGAACTTTTCAAATGTTTCAGACTTATGTTTCATCAAGTAGATATACCCATATCTGCTCAAATCATCTGTGAAGGTCAGAAAATAATGATACCCGCCGCGAGCCTCAAGACTCATCGGATCATAGACATCAGTATGTATTATTTCCAATAAGTAAGTTGCTCGCTCCATTGTTCCAAAAAACGGAGTCTTAGTCATCATGCCCATGAGGTGTGGTTCGCAAGCATCAACTGATTCATAATCAAGTAATTCCAAAAGCCCATCAGCAGGGATTTTCTTCATGCGCTTTACACTAATATGACCTAAACGGCAGTGCCACAAATAAGTTGCACTATCATTATTAACTTTGCATCTTTTGGCTTCAATATTATGAATATGTGTGTCAATACGATCGAGATCCAACAAACTATTTTCATTGGGTGTATGACCATCGAAGGTTTTATTCATGTAAACAGAACAACAATTATTCTATGACTTTAAATGAATAACCGTATTGCAATGAACATGATCAAATCATATTCATGCTCAACGCAAACACCAAATAATATTTATTTAGGTTCAACACTAATCCCGAAAGTATAGGGAGTGTGCGATGATGATCATATCAATCTTGGAATCACTTACAACACACATCGTCACTTCACCCTTAACTAGTCTCTGTTTATTCTGCCACTCCCGTTTCGAGTTACTACTCTTTAGTAACTGAACCAGTATCAAATATCGAGGGGCTGCTATAAACACTAGTAAAGTACACATCAATGACATGTATATCAAATATACCTTTGTTCACTTTGCCATCCTTCTTATCCGCCAAGTATCTAGGGGCAGTTTCACTTCCAGTGACCATTTCCTTTTGCAGTAGAATCACTCAGTTTCAGGCTTGGGTCTAGCTTTGGGCTTCTTCATGGGAGTGACAACTTGCTTGTCATTCTTATTGAAGTTCCCTTTCTATCCGTTTGCCCTTTTCTTGAAACTAGTGGTCTTGTTAACCATCAACACTTGATGTTCCTTCTTGATTTCTACTTCGCCGATTTCAGCATCGTGAAGTGCCCGGGAATTACTTTCGTCATCCCTTGCATATTATAGTTCATCACAAAGTTCTAGTAACTTGCTGACACTGACTAAAGAACTTTGTCAAATACTATCTTATCTGGAAGATTAACTCCCACTTGATTCAAGCAATTATAGTTCCCAGACAATCTGAGCACATGCTCACTGGTTGAGCTATTCTCCTCCATCTTTTAGGCAAAGTACTGTCAGGGGTCTCATACCTCTCCACACGGGCATGAGTATGAAATACCAATTTCAACTCTTGGAACATCTTATATGCTCCGTAGCGTTCAAAACATTTTTGCAGTCCCGGTTCTAAGCCGTAAAGCATGGTGCACTAAACTATCAAGTAGTTATCATACCAAGCTTGCCAAATGTTCATAACATCTGCATCTGCTCGTGCAATTGGTCCGTCACCTAGCGGTGCATCAAGGACATAATTCTTTTGTGCAGCAATGAGGATAATCCTCAGATCATGGATCCAATCCGCATCATTGCTACTAACATCTGTAAACATAGTTTTTCTGTAGGAACATATCAAAATAAACATAGGGAAGGAACAACGCGAGCTATTGATCTACAACATAATTTGCAAAATACTATCAGGACTAAGTTCATGATAAATTAAAGTTCAATTAATCATATTACTTAAGAACTCCCACTTAGATAGACATCCCACTAATCATCTAAGTGATCACGTGATCCAAATCAACTAAACCATAACCGATCATCACGTGAAATGGAGTAGTTTTCAATGGTGAATGTCGGTGTCAAAACCGGCGGATCTCGGGTAGGGGGTCCCGAACTGTGCGTCTAGGCGGATGGTAACAGGAGATGAGGGACACGATGTTTTTACCCAGGTTCGGGCCCTCTTGATGGAGGTAAAACCCTACGTCCTGCTTGATTAATATTGATGATGTGGGTTACAAGAGTAGATCTACCACGAGATCAAGGAGGCTAAACCCTAGAAGCTAGCCTATGGTATGATTGTTGTTTGTCCTATGGACTAAAGCCATCCGGTTTATATAGACACCGGAGAGGGCTAGGGTTACACAGAGTCGGTTACAATGGTAGGAGATCTACATATCCGTATCGCCAAGCTTGCCTTCCACGCCAAGGAAAGTACCATCCGGACACGGAACGAAGTCTTCAATCTTGTATCTTCATAGTCTTGGAGTCCGGCCGATGATGGTAGTTCGGCTATCCGGACACCCCCTAGTCCGGAACTCCCTCAGTAGCCCCTGAACCAGGCTTCAATGATGACGAGTCCGGCGCACATGTTGTCTTCGGCATTGCAAGGTGGGTTCCTCCTCCGAATAATTTATAGAAGATTGTGAACACCAGGATAGTGTCCGGCTCTGCAAAATAAATTCCACATACAACTGTAGAGAGAATAATATTACACAAGTTCAGTCTGCTGACGTATTTTGTGGCGTAACATCACACCACTACCAAGCCCTCAAATTGTTTTTATTGTTCCATCTCAGTGCGTTTAGCGAGGCGGTTTCCTTGGCACGTCTTGTCGAAGCAAAGATCGTGTTCCTCTTATTCCGGGATTCCCATCAATACGGACGTGGGTAACCCAACCGCGCCACCAATCGCGATGCTTGGGGGATAAGCGAGTTTTACCAGGCCGGTGGGGACGCGTGTTTCTGTCCGCCCATATAAGGGGATAAAGATCCAACCTTTTTACCTGCGCCTTCTTCCTCCTTGGCTTATCCATCTCTGCGAACTCGAGCTTTAGCGTCCAAGCCCGCACATCTCACCTCAACCTTCTCCAAACATGTCTGGAGTGGGAGGCAAGTGGATGGCCTCCTCCGTCACGGAGGGGCATATCCAGAAGCTGCGTAGCGCCGGATACTTGTCCAGCGACATCGCGCATCGGCTCCCCGATGAGGGAGAGCTCATCCCCACCCCCAGGCCCCATGAGAGGGTAGTATTCCTTCCCCATTTCCTCCGCGGACTGGGCTTCCCACTTCATCCCTTTGTCCGGGGGCTCATGTTCTACTACAGCCTAGATTTCCATGATCTGGCCCCGAATTTTATTCTCAACATCTCGGCGTTTATCGTCGTGTGCGAGGCCTTCCTCTGCATCCAGCCCCACTTCGGCTTGTGGCTCAAGACCTTCAGTGTCAAGCCAAAGGTTGTGAAGGGCAGCCAAGCGGAGTGCGGAGGCGCCATGGTGGGCAGGATGTCCCACGTTACGTGGATGGAGGGTACTTTCATGGAAACCATTTAGGGGTGGCAATCGGGGTGGTTCTACATCACCGAGCCGCGTGACCCTGATTGGGCAGCGGCCCCGAATTCAGATCCGGCATCCCTACACGGCTCACCTCCTGGAAAGAGAGTGGCCAGATCTGGGCGGATTCGGAGGAGCTGACCGGACTCCAAGCCTGTATCCAGAAGCTGGTGGACAAGAAGCTCAAGCTTGTCAACATAGTCCAGGTCATGCTCATCCGCCGGATTCTCCCGTGCCAACGATGGGGCTTCAATATGTGGGAGTTCGATCCGGCGCAGCACCAGACTTTGAATGGGCTCTTCGACACTACGTACGAAGAGTTCTGGAAGGTGTTGTTCAAGGGTGTCGAGGCTCCCGCATCCGCTACCGAAGATCGCGGATTCAGCTCGCAGCGTCCAGCTGACGAGGTAAGTGATATTGTCCTTTACGGGACGCTTTTTATTCATAGTTTGACTCTATGCGGGATCTAAACTCCCTTTCCTTTGACAGGACTGGCTGAAGAAGGCCGCACAGGCTATCTGTCCGGCCCCATTGCCAGAGGACCCAGCTGACGCCCGCCTAACGGGGCTGCTGGCTCCGGCACCCCACGTGGTGCTGGAGAAGAAGGCCAAGAAGAAGGCCACGGGGACTCGGAAGAGTTCCCGTTTTCAGGTGCTATCGGACGATGAATCCGAGGCCGAATCCTCCCACCAAGGCGAGAAGGAGAAGAAGAAAGCCTCTCCCCCAGCGGGGGGAGGGAAGAAAAGGAAGGCCTCCCCAACAAGGGAGGCCGAAGGGTCCAAGAGGGGAAAAACTCTTCCCCCGGACTATTCCGCCAACGCCAGTGACGACGATGAGGACTGGCCTCCAAGGGCCAAGCCTCTAGCGAGATCGTAAGTATCCGACTCCCGAATAACTTCAAGGTTTTCGTTTTCCGCCACATTATGTCTTTCTAATGCCGCATACAACCCTGCAGTCCGCCTAAGGATGATCTCCCCACTTTGTCGAGCGGGTCCTTAGGGGCGTCGGATATGGATTCTCTTCCGACTGCCTCCACCCCCCGTGATGCGGACGATGCCGAGGTGGGATCCCAAGAAGGGACCCACCAGGAGGACAGGGCCCCGGAGGTGTCGCAGGACAACCTCCCGGACTTTGCACCGGACTCAGCCCTGGAACCCATAGTGGCTCCGGAGTCCGGCGGGCGACCCCTTCGGAAGAAGGGCAAGGCCGCGACTCCGGCTACCTCCGTCCAACCGGAGGTGCCGAATAATTTGCTGGAGGCGCTCAACGGCGCCTCCATCGAAGAGGAACACCGCACTGTTATGAGTGCGGTGATTCAGAAGGTTCAGCTCGCCAAGAGCGGGCTGACCGAAGCCTGCAGCAGCCTTCTAACAGGCTTTGAGGTAAGAATTTCAATATATATAAAATGGTACCGCATAGAAAGTAGCCCCTGATGCTCGGTTCGGTGTTCGGAAAGAAAAGCCGGACTGAGGATCTTTAGAAAGATAAACGCAGGAGTCATGAAAATATGTCAATATGGGATTGCAGGCTGTGCTGCTGACCTCTGCCGCACTGACTGCGGGGGTCAATACTTTGAAGAAAAACCTCGAGCAGTCCGAGAACGAGCTCGGCCATGCCAAGAAGCAGCTCGAAGAAAAAGAAGGTGAGTAATACCTTATGAAAATAGTACCTTATAGAAAAGGATTTGGTTGCAAGAAAAATGACAAGGATAACTGGGGTATTGCAGGGGCCACTAACGAGGTGGCGACCCTGAAGGAGGTAGTGGCCGCGGCCGAACGCAATGCGGCTGCAGAGCGCACCGAGCGAGAGAAACAGGAGGCGCGGGTGGCGGAGGTACAGCAAGAGCTCCAGGATCTCGTGAGGAAACATGAGAGCCTGGAGCGTGACTCGAAGACTCGAGAGTCTGAGCTTGCAACGGCTCTTGAGAGTGCCAAAGCCGCTAAGGCCGAAGCCTACAAGGCCCTCCAGGAGATCGAGGCGGTAAAGAAAATAGCAGCGGGTAAGGCATTTTTCATGCAAAGTAAGCATGTGAGTGTTAATTACCTGTCGCTTACCCGAATTCGGAGCTCTCTAGGAGCGTTCGCAGATCTTCCTCGCAGCATGTCCGATGCTGCCGCATTCTACCGGGCCGAGGAGGGGAGCTTGACGGCGAAGGTCTTCTGGTCTCAGTATGCTGAGGCCGAACATCCGGTGCCCCTTAGCGACTAGCTGAAGCAGCTGGTCGAGCTCCACAAGGCGGCCGAACAGGCCATGAAGGGCCTCATAGTTCGGCTGTGGCCTAAGGAGGCCATGCCTGGGAGCTACTTCGGCATGGTGCGGCGGCTGGTGGATGCGTGCCCGTGGGTTGAAGTCATCAAGCACTCCGCCTATATTGAAGGTGCCCGTCGGGCCCTTGCCCGCGCAAAGGTGCACTGGGGCAAGATGGATGCCCAGAAGCTTGTGACGGACCCACCACCAGAGGGCAAGGAGTATCGTACGCCCGAGATGTATTATAAGAGTGTGTTGAAGGGCGCCCGCACTATTGCGGGTGAGTGCTTCAAAGATGTAATATTTGAGTAGACTCGCATTTTGTTATCCTGTGCGCTGAAAACTTGGTTCATATGCGCTAAGCAACACTTGTTGATTTAAAATATTACCTTCTGTGCGGCTGTTTATCAAATCTGAGAGATGGCAAGTCATCGGCTTCAGCCCCCATGCCACGAGTGCTAGGGTGTTCGGGATAAACTCGGGCGCTCTTGTTCCCATTTTTGGGTCCATCTAGGGAGGCGCTCAACACAACGAACAAGGCAACCGGACTTATAATGCTTGAACACTCTCACTTAGCCATAGAATTCTATAATTTTAAATTTCGGCGAAGCCCATAGTTTCGAAAGGCCGAATTTGGGGCGCTATCCACGCCTTGGCCGTACAGAATCCAGTTCCTCGCTCGAAGCAGCATAAGTCTTTAGGGACTCGCAAAGAACCTCTCGAACAGCGACCAGCTCCCGCCTCATCATGACGGTCAGTTTTAGCTTTCTCCATTGAGGCGTTAACCCAGCTCAACTGGGGCGCAATCGTAGTGGTTCTCCCAGTGCTACCTTAGCCGATAAAACGGAACGTAAGGTACCAAAACATGGGAGCCGGGCAAACCCAACTATTGACCCAAGAACATGATTCGGAGCCGATGCATATAATGCTATAAGTTCGGGGTGCTGCACTTGTGAAAGTGTTCGGACTTATCACACCATAACGCGGGAAACATAAGCCCCTGGTGTATTTAGCCGTACCAAAACGTACGGATGCAACATGTCATAGATGAACATATGTGTAAGAAAGAAATGCAATTAGAAGCAAAAATGTGCTGCATTGCTTTACTCAAATAAAAACTGCTGTAAGTGCAGGACGATACAAGTGGTGCGGTAAGCAAGGGATGGGACTGTTTAACATGTCCCCCTCCAGGGGTAGGCTACGGAATAATGCATAAAACAGATTTAATGCTCATGATGGAGACCACCTGGATTTTCGTTGTAGCCTTTCTCCTTCCCTGGCTGTTGCATCGTGGGTTCGGCATGTCTGCTGCCGGACAGGGCCTCTGATGAACGGAGTCCTGTAGGTAAAAAATAAAAGGAAAAGAAAAAGAAATGACACACTTAAGAGCCCCTGGTGCGGTTGAGCCGCAGTCTGGGCTTATCGTGGTCGAGCCCCTTGCCCCATGCCCATGGTATCTTCAGAGCGTAATGGAGTACGCGAAGGGTCTGTCTTAATGTTTTACAGGGGCTGGGGTTGGGGCCGCACTGCTACGCGTGCTCGAAACGTGCCAGGTGGTCGTGTTGTAGGTTACTCCAGGCACGCTTAGCTGTGTCCGGCCGCTTGGCAGCCGGACTCGAGAATTTCCTTAAAAGGCTGCTTTGTACTTCTGCCGCGAGAGCCGCTGTATGTTCCTCTGTTCGGAGGGAGCGTTCAGTGTTTCCGTTGACCGTGATGACTCCTCTAGGGCCTGGCATCTTGAGCTTGAGGTATGCGTAGTGCAGCACCGCGTTGAACTTTGCGAACGCGGTACGTCCGAGCAAGGCATGATAGCCGCTGCGGAACGGGACTATGTTGAAGATTAACTCCTCGCTTCGGAAGTTATTTGGGGATCCGAAGACCACTTCCAGTGTAACTGAGCCTGTATAATTGGCTTCTACACCTGGTATGACGCCTTTAAAGGGCGTCTTGGTAGGTTTAATCCTTGAGGGGTCTATGCCCATTTTACGCACCGTGTCCTGATAAAGCAGGTTTAGGCTGCTGCCGCCGTCCATCAGGACTCTGGTGAGATGAAATCCATCGACGATTGGGTCTAGAACCAATGCGGCGAACCCACCATGGCGAATGCTGGTGGGGTGGTCCCTTCGGTCAAAGGTGATCGGGCAAGAGGACCATGGATTGAACTTCGGGGCAACTGGCTCCATCGCGTATACATCCCTGAGTGCACACTTCCGCTCCCTTTTGGGTATGTGCGTGGCATATATCATTTCACCGTCCGCACCTGTGGGGGGAAACCCTTCTGTCCTCTATTGTTCGGCGGTCGGGTCTCTTCCTCGTCGTCGCTATGTAGCCCCTTGTCGCTGTTTTCGGCAATTAACTTGCCTGCCTGCTTGAACACCCAACAGTCCCTATTGGTGTTGTTAGCTGGCTTTTCAGGGGTGACATGTATCTGGCACAAGCGGTCGAGAATTTGGTCCAAATTGGAGGAACCCTGAGTTGTTCTTTTGAATGGCTTTTTCCGTTGACCGGGTTTAGAGCCTCTGAATCCGGCATTGACTGCCGTATCCTCACTGTTATCGCCGTTAATGTGGCGTTTGTTTTTGTTGCGACGCGACCTGCCACTACGGTCCTTGATATCCGGACTGCCAGAATTTTTGTTGAGGTTGTTGCTGCATGCTAGCCAACTGTCCTCACCCGCACAGAAGCGGGTTATGAGTGATGTAAGGGCTGCCATGGATTTTGGCTTTTCCTGTCCCAGGTGCCGGGCAAGCCACTCGTCACGGATGTTATGCTTGAAGGCCGCGAGGGCCTCGGCATCCGGACAGTCGACGATTTGGTTTTTCTTGGTTAAGAACCGTGTCCAGAATTATCTGGCCGATTCGTCTGGCTGCTGAATTATGTGGCTTAGGTCATCTGCATCTGGTGGTCGCACGTACGTGCCTTGGAAGTTATCGAGGAATGCGGCTTCCAGGTCCTCCCAACTCCTGATTGACTCTGCTGGCAAGCTGTTAAGCCAGTGTCGGGCTGGTCCTTTAAGTTTGAGTGGGAGATATTTGATGGCGTGGAGATCGTCTCCGCGGGCCATGTGGATGTGGAGGAGATAGTCCTCCATCCAGACCGCGGGGTCTGTTGTGCCATCATAAGATTCAATATTGACGGGTTTAAACCCTTCTGGGATTTGATGATCCATTACCTCATCTGTGAAGCACAGTGGGTGTGCGGCGCCTCTGTACTGGGTGATATCGCGACGGAGCTCAAAAGAGCTTTGTCTGTTGTGTTCGGCCCGGTCGGACTTACTGTGTCCGGGGTGACGGTGATCGTCACGTATCGTGGGGCGCCCACGTGATCCATAGATCGATCTTGATTGTCTTGCCTTATCCTCCAATATGTCTTGCAGGTCCGGAGTGTTCCCCTGTGGCCTTGTGCTTTTTGAGCGATGTCGGGGTACGCGTCTAGTGAAGGGCCTTGAGGCCTCTCTGTCGCGACCACGGGGTGGTCGATCAGCCGTATTGTCTCCTGGTGAAGCGGGATCATATGCCTCCACCTATAATCGGGGGAGCAGCTTACGTTTGGGGTAGCTTTTGGAGGGGCGTTCGAGTTCATGCTCTTCGGCCGCGAGGACTTTGGTCCATCTGTCGGCTAGCAGATCTTGATCAGCTCTAAGCTGCTGCTGCTTTTTCTTGAGGTTGTTTGCCGTGGCCATAAGCCTGCGTTAGAAATGCTCCTGTTCGACGGGATCCTCAGGCACGACTAATTCGTCGTCGTCGAGGCTTGCCTCGTCTCCGGAGGGAGGCATATAGTCCTCTACCTCTTCTTCGGCCGCTCTCTCATGAGGGCTGGCGTCCCCCTCCTCCTGTGCTGGATCTTGCTGGAGTGGGTTGTCTTCGGCGCTATCCGGTGTATTATTGTCTCCGGTGCCGGAATCCTCATTCTTGCTATGGCGGGATTTAGAGCGGCGCCGCTGACGCCGGCGCTTGGGCTGTTTCTTGGAGGGGTCATCCTCCGCTATTCCTTCGCCGTTCCCATCCTTTGGGATATCCACCATGTATATGTCGTATGAAGAGGTGGCTTTCCAGTGCCCGGTGGGCGCTGGTTCTTGGTCGTCTCCGGCATCGTCGTCCATACCGTCGATGTCCTCAGAGTCATAATCTAGCATGTCGGTTAGATCGTCGACAGTGGCTACCAAGTGGGTGGTGGGTGGGCTCTGAATTTCTTCGTCGTCCGCATCCCAACCGTCCTGGCCGCAGTCCGTCCAGGCCTCTCCTGATAACGAGAGGTACTTTAGCGAACTCAAGATGTCGCCAAAAGGTGAGTGTTGAAAGATGTCCGCCGCGGTGAACTCCATGATCGGCGCCCAATCGGATTCGACTGGAGGGGGCGCGGTAGGTCCGGAGTCCGGCAAGGAGTCCGGCACCTCGGAGTCACGAGCTTTATGGGGGACAAGATCGGTGTTCGGCTCTATCGCCGTAGAGGTTGCAACCCCCGAGGTGGTGTCTAGCCATCCATCCTTGGTCTGCGCAGCCGGCTCTGAGTCGAAGATCGGAGCGGGTTCGAGTGCGGCCTCCAGGGTACTGTCCGGCTGCAGAGCTAAATCATGCCCATTATGACACTACAGCACGCTCGGCTGTGGTTCGAATCCGTCGAGGATCAAGTCTCTGCGGATGTCAGCCGTGAAGTGCGAACTTCCAAATCTGACCTGACGGCCAGGGGCGTAGCCTTCGATCTGCTCCAGCTGGCCAAGCGAATTGGCCCGCAGTGCAAAGCCGCCGAATATGAAGATCTGTCCGGGGAGGAAGGTCTCACCCTGGACTGCATCGTCGTTGATGATCGAAGAAGCCATCGAGCCTATCGGTGACGACACAGAGGAACTCACAATGATAGCACCAATGTCGGTGTCAAAACCGGCGGATCTCGGGTAGGGGGTCCCGAACTGTGCGTCTAGGCGGATGGTAACAGGAGACGAGGGACACGATGTTTTTACCCAGGTTCGGGCCCTCTTGATGGAGGTAAAACCCTACATCATGCTTGATTAATATTGATGATGTGGGTTACAAGAGTAGATCTACCACGAGATCAAGGAGGCTAAACCCTAGAAGCTAGCCTATGGTATGATTGTTGTTCGTCCTATGGACTAAAGCCATCCGGTTTATATAGACACCAGAGAGGGCTAGGGTTACACAGAGTCGGTTACAATGGTAGGAGATCTACATATCCGTATCGCCAAGCTTGCCTTCCACGCCAAGGAAAGTCCCATCCGGACACGGGACGAAGTCTTCAACCTTGTATCTTCATAGTCTTGGAGTCCGGCCGATGATGGTAGTTCGGCTATCCGGACACCCCCTAGTCCGGAACTCCCTCAGTGAACATCACTATGTTGATCATATCTACTATATGATTCACGCTCGACCTTTCGGTATCAGTGTTCCGAGGCCATATCTGCATATGCTAGAATCGTCAAGTTTAACCTGAGTATTCTGCGTGTGCAAAACTGGCTTCCACGCGTTCTAGATGGACGTAGAGCTTATCACACCCGATCACCACGTGGTGTCTGGGCACGACGAACTTTGGCAACGATGCATACTCAGGGAGAACACTTTTATCTTGAAATTTAGTGAGAGATCATCTTATAATGCTACCGTCAATCAAAGCAAAATAAGATGCATAAAAGATAAACATCACATGCAATCAATATAAGTGATATGATATGGCCATCATCATCTTGTGCTTGTGATCTCCATCTTCGAAGCACCGTCATGATCACCATCGTCACCGGCGCGACACCTTGATCTCCATCGTAGCATCATTGTCGTCTCGCCAACTTATGCTTCTACGACTATCGCTATCGCTTAATGGTAAAGTAAAGCATTACAGGGCGATTGCATTGCATACAATAAAGCGACAACCATATGGCTCCTGCCAGTTGCCCATAACTCGGTTACAAAACATGATCATCTCATACAATAAAATATAGCATCATGCCTTGACCATATCACATCACAACATGCCCTGCAAAAACAAGTTAGACGTCCTCTACTTTGTTGTTGCAAGTTTTACGTGGCTGCTACAGGCTGAGCAAGAACCGTTCTTACCTACGTATCAAAACCACAACGATAGCTCATCAAGTTAGTGGTGTTTTAACCTTCTCAAGGACCGGGCATAGCCACACTCGGTTCAACTAAAGTTGGAGAAAATGACACCAGTCAGCCACCTGTGTGCAAAGCACGTCGGTAGAACCAGTCTCGCGTAAGCATACGCGTAATGTCGGTCCGGACCGCTTCATCCAACAATACCGCCGAACCAAAGTGTGACATGCTGGTAAGCAGTATGACTTGTATCGTCCACAACTCACTTGTGTTCTACTCGTGCATATAACATCAACGCATAAAACCTGGCTTGGATGCCACTGTTGGGGAACATAGTAATTTCAAAAATTTCCTACGTACACACAAGATCATGGTGATGCATAGCAACGAGAGGGAAGAGTGTTGTCTACGTACCCTCGTAGACTGTAAGCGGAAGCATTACGACAATGCGGTTGATGTAGTCGTACGTCTTCACGATCCGACCGATCCAAGTACCGAACGCATGGCACCTCCCAGTTCTGCACACGTTCAGCTCGATAACGTCCCACGAACTCCGATCCAGCAGAGCTTTGCGAGAGAGTTCCGTCAGCATGACGGCGTGATGACGGTGTTGATGATGCTACTGACGCAGGGCTTTGCCTAAGCATAACTACTATATTACCGAGGTGGAATATGGTGGAGGGGGGCACCGCACACGGCTAAGAGATCAATGATCAATAGTTGTGTCTAGAGGTGCCCCCTTGCCCCCGTATATAAAGGATCAAGGTGGGAGGCGGCCAGCCTAGGAGGAGTGCCGCCAAGGGGGGAGTCCTACTCACCGGGAGTAGGACTCCTCCTTTCCTTGTTGGAGTAGGAGAGAAGGAAAGAGGGGGAGAGGAAGAAGGAAAAGGGGGATGCACCCCTTGTCCAATTCAGACCAGAGGGGGGTACGCGCCTCCTTCCTTTTGGCCTCTCTCCTCTATTCCCGTATGGCCCAATAAGGCCCATATACTCCCCGGCAAATTTCCGTAACTCTCCGGTACTCCGATAAATACCCGAATCACTCGAAACCTTTCCGATGTCCGAATATAGTCGTCCAATATATCGATCTTTACGTCTTGACCATTTTGAGACTCCTCATCATGTCCCCGATCTCATCCGGGACTCTGAACTACCTTCGGTACATCAAAACACATAACTCATAATATAAATCGTCACCGAATGTTAAGCGTGCGGACCCTACGGGTTCGAGAAGTATGTAGACATGACTGAGACGTATCTCCGGTCAATAACCAATAGCGGAACCGGGATGCTCATATTGGCTCCCACTACAAGAAATATGTGAACTTGTGACCTTGACTATTGGTCACTGAATGGCCACTGTTTTCAATTTGTGACCTTTTTGTGACCAAAAACAGAAGGTCAAAAGCTGGCGGTCCTAAACTGACTATAGCGACCTTCTCTGTGAGAAGGTCGTAGACGTTTATGACCAAAATGTGCCTACTGTTTTGTTTTGATCACTAGCAGACTCCCCAGGCCACATAGGCATCCGACGTGGCAATCTGATGTGGCACAAGAATCAGCCCGGTCCAATTCGATTTTCTACATGGGCCTAGCCCATTTAGTATATTTTTTTCCTCATTAATTCTGGTCGGCTTCATGGGCCATGCCCTAAAATTCAGACTTTCAATTTTCTGGGCCATGGCCCTTTTGCAAACCATTTCATTAGGCCTTTTTGTTCAGGCTTTCTAGAAATGCACAATGTTCCATTCCACTATTATTTCGGTTGTAGCCTTTTTAGAGCCCATATACTATTTGGTCCAATAAAACATTTGGTCTTTTTATTCACTAATTTCCAGTTTACACATTTGAACAGCAAACACTCAATAATTCTCTCAATTAAGTGATTAAATTCATCTTGTCTATCCTCATTCTGCTGGTTGATGATCATTTATAAATTTGTAGTGAACAGATCCTAAGCCTAAGACATGTAAGATACATCCTTCGCACACAAAATATATATACGAGATACAGCATGTTCCTATTTGCAAAGCCTACGAAGAACAGATCCTAGGCCTAAGACATACTAACTCTTACAGGACTTTGCTCCTAACAGTAGCAACAAAATTATTAGCAATTGAACAGCAGTAAGCACCACATATTCACTTCATCAAGAGATAAGCACCAAAAATCATCCTCAACAAAGAACTAATTTGCTGGAAAACACATGGCTTACTTACTGAACATCCAGATGCACCACATCCACATGATCCTCCAAATGTCCGGCTCGCTGGAGGGGAAGATGAGGTTGAAGGAAAGGGCGCCGCCGGCAAGCATGGAGGCGTACACCAGGACCCCAAAGATGGTGTACAGATGGACCAAACTACAGTTTCAGTGAAACTATAAGAACACAAAGTAACACTCAAAAACTACAGTTTCAGTAAAACTATAAATTAGTTTAGATTGTGAGAGCATACATGAAAAGTCAGCACCATCAGCAGTAACTATTAACATAAGAAAATGAATTATGTCGATGCTGGAAAGAACATCTCTGGAGTAGTTTAGAGGATTTCAACATTTACCTTCACGGCCAAGAATAATAAAGCCAATCAACATAAGAACAGAATGAACCTGTAATGTTTAACATTAGTAACATTCTTGAAATTTCTAAATGTAAAGCAAGTTAAAGTTATTATGCTAAAAACTGTTACAAACAGCAGGGAAACACAAGTAATTCTGAAGTTCCGCCTCTCACTAAGGGAGTTTTTGGAAATCCATGTCAAGAGTTGGGGGAAACAAAGGACAACGGTTATTGGTTTATTAGACATCTCCATCTGCAATTAACTCAGAGATCTGGATGTTTTTTAACTGAAACGTACATATAGTATGGCAGACAGTAGCACTTACTGGACATTTTCAGATGCGTTAGAGAGCAGTTAGCTACTGACCCTAACAGAAACGTGTGGTTGGCATTTGGAATACAATTGATGTGCATCAGCACAACAGAAGGCCCAAGCACACGGATGCAATGACGTGCGTGTCCATTTTGTACAGACTGGCTTAAAAAATTGCTCAACTATCGGTGCATATACGTATAACACAGACAGAAGTTGTTCTTATCACAAGTTCATATGGCTAGAGCCAAGGATCATCTAATCTCCATGGACCACGGAACCAATAACAGAAATCACCAAGCCAACGCTCGCAGCAGAAATTCAAGCAGATGTTTTTCGACTGAAAATGTGTTCAAGTAATAACAGTATAATGACAACATCATGAAGGCATTTATGCACTGTCTATTGTAGGATACATCCTGAATTTTGTTCGTTGGTTAGAAACTTAATTAGTATATTCTTTGCAAAGATGAAATGAGATGACTAAAGTTGGTTTGGCATTTTAGGCTCCATAATTTCTACTAGCAGCAAAATGTTATGAAATGGACGAACTGAATTATCTGGACCGAGAAAAGAAATGTGGAAACGGTAGTTTCTACTAGGTTCAGATTTCAGAGTTCAAGACCATATTTTACAATTTGTACACAGACTGATAATCCCACATGGCATTGGCACCCAATATTCAGAGTTCGATTACTTTTACATTTCTACAAGACTACAACAAGTTTCAGACAAGTCCCAAGTACTAACAATAAAACCTAACATAAGGTCCATTTTCCAAGCAGGATAAGATTAGCACTCTAGTAAATTAAGACCTCAAATTACTCATGAAATTTGTTCCCCCAATAACCAACTAATGCAGTAGTCTACAAGATGACCAAAATAAAACCAAAAATAGCATGACCATGCAGCAAGAATAGTAGTATACATTGTGCATAACAAATACAGCAAGACATGGAGAGAGGCTCGCACCGGGGGTCCCGGATAGCATGACGACGACCTCGAGGGTCTTGCCGGAGCCACCGTGGGGCAGCTTCACCGGGTACCACACCGGTATCCTGGATGCATCAGCAAAGTAATGAGATGGACCGGCATATCAAGTAGGAGTATCCAGCTTTGTTCTTTTCCCTTCAGCTCCGGCTCTGAAGAAGTATCCAGCTGCTGATGTCAGTTCAGGTACCTGCAGTCATGATCCATGTTGGAGATACAAGGTTAACAAAGCCACGCGCACAGCACGCACGGTGTAATTCAGGATAAGGATGCACCTCAGCTACCACCGTTGGACGCAGTCTCTTTGAGATTTTGGACACTATATCTTTAAACAGTGCAAAGGGATCCAGCATCTCCTCGTATGGAGAAAAAGAAGAGGTTTCTGTTAGGGGAACAGAGTTTTGTGAAAGTATGCATGAATTGTCTTCAGAATATGCAGAGACTAAGCATGCCATTGTCTGCAACTCTACAATTTATAATCGATCAAGCAAATGCATGGAACTGCTTTATGTATAGCCACTGACATAGCCCATGGGCATGACAGTAGGCATACTAGCATAGAGAAGATAGCAAGTGTAGCGATGAACTGAAGTGCAATCCAGGTAATCTAACCATTACATTAATTTAATTCTCTGGGTTTGTAATTGTGTAAAATATAGTAGCATGACACTACCTGGAGGTTTATTCATCAAACAAACCAGCTCATCCACTAGATTTATCATACATAAACTTCATAAAACCACATGTCGGTGCCCTCTAGCAACTCCTATCCCAATCTGTTTAATATATGACAGAAATGAAGCACATGCAAGATAAGTAACAACCAATTAGGCAGCGCATTCACCATGCTTCTCAAAACACAGTAGAAGCACAACGTCGAGGCAGCCGGCCAAAGTGCCACAGAAATTGGTATCCATCTAGCACACATGAATCACTAGCTAAAAATAAAAGTCTACAGGGTGGTTAGCACCCAGCATGCACCGAAGACCAAACCACCACCTGATACAACAGACGTACTCCACCCAGCCAGTAGCGAACCTAGCATGCATATGCATCCAACAGCTACTTCAACCAACCTGCAGAGCTGGAAAAAAAATTGCCCAATCTGAAACGACAGATCCGAGCATGAACTGCACCAGAAGCATCGACTTGAAGCATAACCTGTTGCGCGCAAGCAGGGGATGCATGACGGGAGCTCGAGCAAGCAGAGGCGCGCGAGAACAGGGTGAGAATGCGGGGGGACGGCGAGGGCGCTCACCAGCCGGCGGCACTTGGCGGCGGGGCCGGAGAGGGAGAAGTCGCAGAGGCCGTTGACCACTTGCTCCAGCTCCTTCCTCTTCCCCATGAACCCCATCATCATCCTTCCTACCGCCGAGGAAATCCGACTCAAATCCCTCGGATTCCTCGCGGGGCTGGCTCGAATCGACCCCAGGCCGCTCGGATTCATGGCTTTCAAGCCAAATGATCAATCTTATGGCCACATTCATGGCATAGTTTGTTCAAATGATCTCATATTGTGCACAAGGGTTCATCTTGGAATTCCAAACAATGTTGCCTAAGGAAGTTTTCATTTTCTTCGCACGGAAAATTCATTTTTCATTTTTCGAGTGCCCAAAAGGAGGTTTTTTTGTGAAGGACCTACCAAATAATTGTTGCAAAAATGGACCAAATCATTTTTATAAAATACTAGGACATATATAATGCACAATTTACAAAATGGTTGGGTGTAAAAACTTTTGATCCACCTCTGGTGAAAAAGACAAATTATCGTTGATTCAGCTGGAAACGGGTCAAATTTGAACTGTAGCTGCCTCATAGTTTGCTCTTATTTTTTCCAAAAATCATTTCTAGGTACATAAGTATCTATTTAATCATAGAAACACCAAAAAAATCCAAGATTCAACCACTAGCTAGGAACGGTCAAGCCCGCCATTTTGACCGCATTTTGAAACGGGCATAAAAAATTCAAAACAAATCAAAAAATTGGAAAACCTTTGCATTGTGTCATTATATGTGACCAAGTTTCCAGGAAAAATAATAAACTTGTAATACGGTAATTATTTTAAAAAAGTGTTCTCAGAAATGAGCTATCATGCATGAAGATTCATGGCTTTCAAGCCAAATGATCAATCTTATGGCCACATTAATGGCATAGTTTGTTCAAATGATCTCATATTGTGCACAAGGGTGCATCTTGGAATTCCAAACAATATTACCTCAGGAAGTTTTCATTTTCTTTGCACGGAAAATTCATTTTTCATTTTCCGAGTGCCCAAAAGGAGGTTTTTTGTGAAGGAACTACCAAATATTTGTTGAAAAATTGGACCTAATCAATTTTATAAAATACTAGGCCATATTTAATGCACAATTGACAAAATGGTTGGGTGTCAAAAAATTTGATCCACCTCTGGTGAAAAAGACAAATTCCCGTTGATTCAGTTGGAAGCGGGTCAAATTTGAACTGTAGCTGCCTCATAGTTTGCTCTTTATTTTTTCCAAAAATCATTTCTAGGTAAATAAGTGTCTATTTAATCAGAAATACATGGTTTGATGGCGAGACATCGAGGTTTGGACGGTGGCCGAGGGCCCCAACTCTAAAGCGCGTAAGCTCGCATGCCCGCCGCGTGGTCACCGCATGACCGTGGCATTGCCATGTGTTCTGGGCGGCCTAGGCATGTCTAGTGGGTTTGGCACTCCCCAGGTAGGTGCTAGGAAGAAAACCACAACATAAGATTCTCACGAGGAGACCGATCGATGCTCAAACATCAATAAGCAGCCAAGTGTTTGATTTGCGGTACGGGAAATGCACATGGCTAATGGGCATGAGTTTTGGCTGAGGATGATCAGTTACTAAGAAGACCGTCTTCACAAATTTTCACCTCAAAAGGAGGAGCCTAGGTGGTACTTGCTTTACAAAGTACCACACTGGACATAAATACGAATGTTGAAGCTGGGCTCAAAATAATGAATGGATTGAGCTGGCATTTGGTGGAGGATGGTTATTTGGGCATAGGAAAGCACTGTAGAAAATGGATACCATTTGGACATGCCAAAGTGGTACTTCCTGCATAAAGTGCTACTTTGAACAGAATAGGAAAATGAATATTTTCGTATTATTTTTTAACTAGGCAAGGAATGTTTTTGACATATCTGATGAAGATATGATCCAAAACATTTATGAGAATTTTTCGGGAATTTTTAGAATAACCGAAATATAGGTTGCTTCACAACCTAGGGCAAAAACTGCCACATGGACATGACACATAGGCAAAACTGATGAGATGGCGCCTAGTCATCACAACCCACCACAATCTACAAGGCTATGACCATCTATATTGGTCATTAACAACTAGAAATAAGGCAGCGGACTAGCACTTTTTGCTTTGTGACCATTTCATGTAAGGAAATTACGACCTTTCTGACCAAAATGGTCGCAATGGTTTGGGGTTTGGAGCCCCCCGAACAGCTTTTGACCAATTGGTCTGAAATGGTCATAGATCTATGACCAATTCTTTCAGGGTCACTGACAGAAGGTCACTAGTTGACATATTTCTTGTAGTGCAATGACATGTATATCAAATATACCTTTGTTCACTTTGCCATCCATCTTATCCGCCAAGTATCTAGGGGCAGTTCCAATTCCAGTGACCATTTCCTTTTGCAGTAGAATCACTCAGTTTCAGGCTTGGGTCTAGCTTTGGGCTTCTTCATGGGAGTGACAACTTGCTTGTCATTCTTATTGAAGTTCCCTTTCTATCTGTTTGCCCTTTTCTTGAAACTAGTGGTCTTGTTAACCATCACCACTTGATGTTCCTTCTTGATTTCTACTTTCGCCGATTTCAGCATTGTGAAGTGCCCGGGAATTACTTTCGTCATCCCTTAAATATTATAGTTCATCACAAAGTTCTAGTAACTTGCTGATAGTGACTAAAGAACTTTGTCAAATACTATCTTATCTGGAAGATTAACTCCCACTTGATTCAAGCAATTATAGTTCCCAGACAATCTGAGCACATGCTCATTGGTTGAGCTATTCTCCTCCATCTTTTAGGCAAAGTACTATCAGGGGTCTTATACCTCTCGACACGGGCATGAGTATGAAATACCAATTTCAACTCTTGGAACATCTCATATGCTCCGTAGCGTTCAAAACATTTTTGCAGTCCCGGTTCTAACCCGTAAAGCATGGTGCACTAAACTATCAAGTAGTTATCATAACGAGCTTGCCAAACGTTCATAACATCTACATCTGCTCATGCAATTTGTCCGTCACCTAGTGGTGCATCAAGGACATAATTCTTTTGTGCAGCAATGAGGATAATCCTCAGATCATGGATCCAATCCACATCATTGCTACTAACCTGTTTCAACATAGTTTTTCTCTAGGAACATATCAAAATAAACATAGGGAAGGAACAACGCGAGCTATTGATCTACAACATAATTTGCAAAATACTATCAGAACTAAGTTCATGATAAATTAAAGTTCAATTAATCATATTAATTAAGAACTCCCACTTAGATAGACATCCCACTAATCATCTAAGTGATCACGTGATCCAAATCAACTAAACCATAACCGATCATCACGTGAAATGGAGTAGTTTTCAATGATGAACATCACTATGTTGATCATATCTACTATATGATTCACGCTCGACCTTTTGGTCTCAGTGTTCCGAGGCCATATCTGCATATGCTAGGATCGTCAAGTTTAACCTGAGTATTTTGTGTGTGCAAAACTGGCTTGCACCCGTTGTAGATGGACGTAGAGCTTATCACACCCGATCATCACGTGGTGTCTGGGCACGACGAACTTTGGCAACGGTGCATACTCAGGGAGAACACTTTTATCTTGAAATTTAGTGAGAGATCATCTTATAATGCTACCGTCAATCAAAGCAAAATAAGATGCATAAAAGATAAACATCACATGCAATCAATATAAGTGATATGATATGGCCATCGTCATCTTGTGCTTGTGATCTCCATCTTCGAAGCACCGTCATGATCACCATCGTCACCGGCGCGACACCTTGATCTCCATCGTAGGATCATTGTCGTCTCGCCAACTTATGCTTCTACGACTATCGCTATCGCTTAATGATAAAGTAAAGCATTACAGGGCGATTGCATTGCATACAATAAATCGACAACCATATGGCTCCTGCCAGTTGCCCATAACTCGGTTACAAAACATAATCATCCCATACAATAAAATAAAGCATCATGCCTTGACCATATCACATCACAACATGCCCTGCAAAAACAAGTTAGACGTCCTCTACTTTGTTGTTGCAAGTTTTACGTGGCTGCTACAGGCTGAGCAAGAACCGTTCTTACCTACGTATCAAAACCACAACGATAGTTCATCAAGTTAGTGGTGTTTGAACCTTCTAAAGGACCGGGCATAGCCACACTCGGTTCAACTAAAGTTGGAGAAAATGACACCAGTCAGCCACCTGTGTGCAAAGCACGTCAGTAGAACCAGTCTCGCGTAAGCGTACGCGTAATGTCGGTCCGGGCCGCTTCATCCAACAATACCGTCGAACCAAAGTGTGACATGCTGGTAAGCAGTATGACTTGTATCGTCCACAACTCACTTGTGTTCTACTCGTGCATATAACATCAACGCATAAAACCTGGCTTGGATGCCACTGTTGGGGAACGTAGTAATTTCAAAAATTTCCTACGTACACACAAGATCATGGTGATGCATAGCAACGAGAGGGAAGAGTGTTGTCTACATACCCTCGTAGTCCGTAAGCAGAAGCGTTACGACAATGCGGTTGATGTAGTCGTACGTCTTCACGATCCGACCGATCCAAGTACCGAACGCACGGCACCTCCGAGTTCTGCACACGTTCAGCTCGATAACGTCCCACAAACTCCGATCCAGGAGAGCTTTGCGGGAGAGTTTCATCAGCACGACGGCGTGATGACGGTGTTGATGATGCTACTGACGCAGGGCTTTGCCTAAGCACCGCTACGATATTACCGAGGTGGAATATGGTGGAGGGGGGCACCGCACACGGCTAAGAGATCAATGATCAATTGTTGTGTCTAGAGGTGCCCCCTTGCCCCCGTATATAAAGGAGCAAGGGGGGAGGCGGCCAGCCTAGGAGGAGGGACGCCAAGGGGGGGAGTCCTACTCACCGGGAGTAGGACTCCTCCTTTCCTTGTTGGAGTAGGAGAGAAGGAAAGAGGGGGAGAGGAAGAAGGAAAAGGGGGCTGCACCCCTTGTCCAATTCGGACCAGAGGGGGGGCACGCGCCTCCTTCCTTTTGGCCTCTCTCCTCTATTCCCGTATGGCCCAACAAGGCCCATATACTCCCCGGCAAATTTCCGTAACTCTCCGGTACTCCAATAAATACCTGAATCACTCGAAACCTTTCCGATGTCCGAATATAGTCGTCCAATATATCGATCTTTACGTCTTGACCATTTCGAGACTCCTCATCATGTCCCCGATCTCATCCGGGACTCCGAACTACCTTCGGTACATCAAAACACATAACTCATAATATAAATCGTCACCGAACGTTAAGCGTGCGGACCCTATGGGTTCGAGAAGTATGTAGACATGACCGAGACGTATCTCCGGTCAATAACCAATAGCGGAACTGGGATGCTCATATTGGCTCCCACTACAAGAAATATGTCAACTTGTGACCTTGACTATTGGTCACTGAATGGTCACTATTTTCAATTTGTGACCTTTTTGTGACCAAAAACAGAAGGTCAAAAGCTGGCAGTCGTAAACTGACTATAGAGACCTTCTCTGTGAGAAGGTCATAGACGTTTATGACCAAAATGTGCCTACTGTTTTGTTTTGGTCACTAGCAGATTCCCCAGGCCACGTAGGCATCCGACATGGCAATCTGATGTGGCACAAGAATCAGCCTGGTCCAATTCGATTTTCTACATGGGCCTAGCCCATTTAGTATATTTTTTCCTCATTAATTCTGGTCGGCTTCATGGGCCATGCCCTACAATTCAGACTTCCAATTTTCTGGGCCATGGCCCTTTTGCAAACCATTTCATTAGGCCTTTTTGTTCAGGCTTTCTAGAAATGCACAATGTTCCATTCCACTATTATTTGGGTTGTAGCCTTTTTAGAGCCCATATACTATTTGGTCCAATAAAACATTTGGTCCTTTTATTCACTAATTTCCAGTTTACACATTTGAACAGCAAACACTCAATAATTCTCTCAATTAAGTGATTAAATTCAGAAATCATTCATCCAAATACACACAACAACACATACAAGTCTGCACGTCCAACATCAACTAAAACAAGCAAAAACAGATACACAAGCACATACAAGTGTGCTTACAATCAAAAAACATATACACAAGCACCAAAACATGGTGCAACATCAACTAAAGTTGTGGTGCGCGTCTCCATGCCTCTTATGATCTTCCATCACAGCAACAGCAACCTGAACGACATTACATCACCAAAAAGAAACATTATTAAATGTTTAGAAACAAGGCCATCAACATGAGGCGGTAATCCAACTTAACACTTTGTCAACATATTTTACAGATGCAAATAACTAAGCTTATACTGTATAAGTTTATGATCCACATGCAATCTGAAATTGAATTGCCAAATATACTGTTTGAGCAGTCACGGGCTCGCAGAGAAGGTATAGCTACAGAAGTAGAATATGAGTATATGACGACTTAATATATTGCAGAGAAGGTTTTTGTGCATCAGGACTGAATCAAAGAACATATTCTCAATAATTTAGACATGTCATTTCAAGTTGTTGCAACATCAGCTTGAGGCTGCTTGTCTATCCTCATTCTGGTGGTTGATGATCATTTATAAATTTGTAGTGAACAGATCCTAAGCCTAAGACATATAAGATACATCCTTCGCACACAAAATATATATACGAGATACAGCATGTTCCTATTTGCAAAGCCTACGAAGAACAGATCCTAGGCCTAAGACATACTAACTCTTACAGGACTTTGCTCCTAACAGTAGCAACAAAATTATTAGCAATTGAATGGCAGTAAGCACCACATATTCACTTCATCAAGAGATAAGCGCCAAAAATCATCCTCAACAAAGAACTAATTTGCTGGAAAACACATGTCTTACTTACTGAACATCCAGATGCACCACATCCACATGATCCTCCAAATGTCCGGCTCGCTGGAGGGGAAGATGAGGTTGAAGGAAAGGGTGCCGCCGGCAAGCATGGAGACGTACACCAGGACCCCGAAGATGGTGTACAGATGAACCAATCTACAGTTTTAGTAAAACTATAAGAACACAAAGTAAAACTCAAAAACTACAGTTTCAGTAAAACTATAAATTAGTTTAGATTGTGAGAGCATACATGAAAAGTCAGCACCATCAGCAGTAACTATTAACAAAAGAAAATGAATTATGTCGATGCTGGAAAGAACATCTCTGGAGTAGTTTAGAGGATTTCAACATTTACCTTCACTGCCAAGAATAATAAAGCCAATCAAGATAAGAACAGGATGAACCTGTATTGTTTAACATTAGTAACATTCTTGAAATTGCTAAATGTAAAGCAAGTTAAAGTTATTATCCTAAAAACTGTTACAAACAGCAGGGAAACACAAGTAATTCTGAAGTTCCGCCTCTCACTAAGGGAGTTTTTGGAAATCCATGTCAAGAGTTGGGGGAAACAAAGGACAACGGTTATTGGTTTATTAGACATCTCCATCTGCAATTAACTCAGAGATCTCGATGTTTTTTTAACTGAAACGTACATATAGTATGGCAGACAGTAGCACTTACTGGACATTTTCAGATGCGTTAGAGAGCAGTTAGCTACTGACCCTAACAGAAACGTGTGGTTGGCATTTGGAATACAATTGATGTGCATCAGCACAACAGAAGGCCCAAGCACACGGATGCAATGACGTGCGTGTCCATTTTGTACAGACTGGCTTAAAAAATTGCTCAACTATCGGTGCATATACGTATAACACAGACAGAAGTTGTTCTTATCACAAGTTCATATGGCTAGAGCCAAGGATCATCTAATCTCCATGGACCACGGAAGCAATAACAGAAATCACCAAGCCAACGCTCGCAGCAGAAATTCAAGCAGATGTTTTTCGACTGAAAATGTGTTCAAGTAATAACAGTATAATGACAACATCATGAAGGCATTTATGCACTGTCTATTGTAGGATACATCCTGAATTTTGTTCGTTGGTTAGAAACTTAATTAGTATATTCTTTGCAAAGATGAAATGAGATGACTGAAGTTGGTTTGGCATTTTAGGCTCCATAATTTCTACTAGCAGCAAAATGTTATGAAATGGACGAACTGAATTATCTGGACCGAGAAAAGAAATGTGGAAACGGTAGTTTCTACTAGGTTCAGATTTCAGAGGTCAAGACCATATTTTACAATTTGTACACAGACTGATAATCCCACATGGCATTGGCACCCAATATTCAGAGTTCGATTACTTTTACATTTCTACAAGACTACAACAAGTTTCAGACAAGTCCCAAGTACTAACAATAAAACCTAACATAAGGTCCATTTTCCAAGCAGGATAAGATTAGCACTCTAGTAAATTAAGACCTCAAATTACTCATGAAATTTGTTCCCCCAATAACCAACTAATGTAGTAGTCTACAAGATGACCAAAATAAAACCAAAAATAGCATGACCATGCAGCAACAATAGTAGTATACATTGTGCATAACAAATGCAGCAACACATGGAGAGAGGCTCGCACCAAGGGTCCTGGACAGCATGACGACGACCTCGAGGGTCTTGCCGGAGCCACCGTGGGGCAGCTTCACCAGGTACCACACCGGTATCCTGGACGCATCAGCAAAGTAATGAGATGGACCGGCATATCAAGTAGGAGTATTCGGCTTTGTTCTTTTCCCTTCAGCTCCGGCTCTGAAGAAGTATCCAGCTGCTGATGTCAGTTCAGGTACCTGCAGTCATGATCCATGTTGGAGATACAAGGTTAACAAAGCCACAAAGCGCACAGCGCGCACGGTGTAATTCATGATAGGGATGCACCTCAGCTACCACCGTTGGACGTAGTCTCTTTGAGATTTTGGACACTGTATCTTTAAACAGTGCAAAGGGATCCAGCATCTCCTCGTATGGAGAAAAAGAAGAGGTTTCTGTTAGGGGAACAGAGTTTTGTGAAAATATGCATGAACTGTCTTCAGAATATGCAGAGACTAAGCATGCCATTGACTGCAACTCTACAATATATAATCGATCAAGCAAATGCATGGAACTGTTTATGTATAGCCACTGACACAGCCCATGGGCATGACAGTAGGCATACTAGCATAGAGAAGATAGCAAGTGTAGCGATGAACTGAAGTGCAATCCAGGTAGTCTAACCATTACATTAATTTAATTCTCTGGGTTTGTAATTTTGTAAAATATAGTAGCATGACACTACCTGGAGGTTTATTCATCAAACAAACCAGCACATCCACTAGATTTATCATACATAAACTTCATAAAACCACATGCCGGTGCCCTCTAGCAACTCCTATCCCAATCTGTTTAATATATGACAGAAATGAAGCACATGCAATATAAGTAACAACCAATTAGGCAGCGCATTCACCATGTTTCTCAAAACACAGTAGAAGCACAATGTCGAGGCAGCCGGCCAAAGTGCCACACAAACTGGTATCCATCTAGCACACATGAATCACTAGCTAAAACTAAAAGTCCAGAGGGTGGTTAGCACCCACCATGCACCGAAGACCAAACCACCACCTGATACGACAGATGTACTCCACCCAGCCAGTAGCGAACCTAGCATGCATACGCAGCCAGCAGCTACTTCAACCAACCGGCAGAGCTGGAAAAAAATTGCCCAATCTGAAACGACAGATCCGAGCATGAACTGCACCAGAAGCATCGACTTGAAGCATAACCAGTTGCGCGCAAGCAGGGGACGCGTGACGGGAGCTCGAGCAAGCAGAGGCGTGCGAGAACAGGGTGAGAATGCGGGGGGGGACGGCGAGGGCGCTCACCAGCCGGCGGCACTTGGCGGCGGGGCCGGAGAGGGAGAAGTCGCAGAGGCCGTCGACCACCTGCTCCAGCTCCTTCCTCTTCCCCATGAACCCCATCATCATCCTTCCTACCGCCGAGGAAATCCGACTCGAATCCCTCGGATTCCTCGCGGGGCTGGCTCGAATCGACCCCTGGCCGCTCGGATTCATGGCTTTCAAGCCAAATGATCAATCTTATGGCCACATTCATGGCATAGTTTGTTCAAATGATCTCATATTGTGCACAAGGGTTCATCTTGGAATTCCAAACAATGTTTCCTAAGGAAGTTTTCATTTTCTTCGCACGGAAAATTCATTTTTCATTTTTGCCCAAAAGGAGGTTTTTTTGTGAAGGACCTACCAAGTAATTGTTGCAAAAATGAACCAAATCATTTTTATAAAATACTAGGACATATATAATGCACAATTTACAAAATGGTTGGGTGTAAAAAGTTTTGATAAACCTCTGGTGAAAAAGACAAATTGTCGTCGATTCAGTTGGAAACGGGTCAAATTTGAACTGTAGCTGCCTCATAGTTTGCTCTTATTTTTTCCAAAAATCATTTCTAGGTACATAAGTATCTATTTAATCATAGAAACACCAAAAAATCCAAGATTCAACCACTAGCTAGGAACGGTCAAGCCCGCTGTTTTGACCGCATTTTGAAACGGGCATAAAAAATTCAAAACAAATCAAAAAATTGGAAAATCTTTGCATTGTGTCATTATATGTGACCAAGTTTCCAGGAAAAATAATACACTTGTAATACGGTAATTATTTTAAAAAAGTGTTCTCAGAAATGAGCTATCATGCGTGAAGATTCATGGCTTTCAAGCCAAATGATCAATCTTATGGCCACATTCATGGCATAGTTTGTTCAAATGATATCATATTGTGCACAAGGGTGCATCTTGGAATTCCAAACAATGTTACCTAAGGAAGTTTTCATTTTCTTTGCACGGAAAATTCATTTTTCATTTTCCGAGTGCCCAAAAGGAGGTTTTTTGTGAAGGAACTACCAAATATTTGTTGCAAAATTGGACCTAATAAATTTTATAAAATACTAGGCCATATTTAATGAACAATTGAAAAAATGGTTGGGTGTCAAAAATTTTGATCCACCTCCAGTGAAAAAGACAAATTCCCGTCGATTCAGTTGGAAGCGGGTCAAATTTGAACTGCAGATGCCTCATAGTTTGCTCTTTATTTTTTTCCAAAAATCATTTCTAGGTAAATAAGTATCTATTTAATCAGAAATACATGGTTTTATGGCGAGACATCGAGGTTTGGATGGTGGCCGAGGGCCCCAACTCAAGAGCTCGCATGCCCGCCGCATGGTCACTGCGTGACCGTGGCGTTGCCATGTGTTCTGGGCGTCCTAGGCATGTCTAGTGGGTTTGGCACTCCCCAGGTAGGTGCTAGGAATAAAACCACAACATAAGATTCTCACGAGGAGACCGATCGATGCTCAAACATGAATAAGCAGCCAAGTGTTTGATTTGCGGTACGGGAAATGCACATGGCTAATGGGCATGAGTTTTGGCTGAGGATGATCAGTTACTAAGAAGACCGTCTTCACAAATTTTCACCTCAAAAGGAGGAGCCTAGGTGGTACTTGCTTTACAAAGTACCACACTGGACATAAATACGAATGTTGAAGCTAGGCTCAAAATAATGAATCGATTGAGCTGGTATTTGGTGGATGATGGTTATTTGGGCATAGGAAAGCACTGTAGAAAATGGATACCATTTGGACATGCCAAAGTGGTACTTCCTTCACAAAGTGCTGCTCTGAACAGAATAGGAAAATTAATATTTTCGTATTATTTTTTAACTAGGCAAGGAATATTTTTGACATATCTGATGAAGATATGATCCAAAACATTTATGAGAATTTTTCGGGAATTTTTGGAATAACCGAAATATAGGTTGCTTCACAACCTAGGGCAAAAACTGCCACATGGACATGACACATAGGCAAAACTGATGAGATGGCGCCTAGTCATCACAACCCACCACAATCTACAAGGCTATGACCATCTATATTGGTCATTAACAACTAGAAATAAGGCAGCGGAGTAGCACTGTTTGCTTTGTGACCATTTCGTGTGAGGAAATTACGACCTTTCTGACCAAAATGGTCGCGATGGTTTGGGGTTTGGAGCCCCCCGAACAGCTTTTGACCAATTGGTCTGAAATGGTCATAGATCTATGACCAATTCTTTCAGGGTCATTGACAGAAGGTCACTAGTTGACATATTTCTTGTAGTGCAATGACATGTATATCAAATATACCTTTGTTCACTTTGCCATCCATCTTATCCGCCAAGTATCTAGGGGCAGTTCCACTTCCAGTGACCATTTCCTTTTGCAGTAGAATCACTCAGTTTCAGGCTTGGGTCTAGCTTTGGGCTTCTTCATGGGAGTGACAACTTGCTTGTCATTCTTATTGAAGTTCCCTTTCTATCTGTTTGCCCTTTTCTTGAAACTAGTGGTCTTGTTAACCATCACCACTTGATGTTCCTTCTTGATTTCTACTTTCGCCGATTTCAGCATTGTGAAGTGCCCGGGAATTACTTTCGTCATCCCTTGCATATTATAGTTCATCACAAAGTTCTAGTAACTTGCTGATAGTGACTAAAGAACTTTGTCAAATACTATCTTATCTGGAAGATTAACTCCCACTTGATTCAAGCAATTATAGTTCCCAGACAATCTGAGCACATGCTCATTGGTTGAGCTATTCTCCTCCATCTTTTAGGCAAAGTACTGTCAGGGGTCTCATACCTCTCGACACGGGCATGAGTATGAAATACCAATTTCAACTCTTGGAACATCTTATATGCTCCGTAGCGTTCAAAACATTTTTGCAGTCCCGGTTCTAACCCGTAAAGCATGGTGCACTAAACTATCAAGTAGTTATCATACCGAGCTTGACAAACGTTCATAACATCTGCATCTGCTCATGCAATTGGTCTGTCACCTAGCGGTGCATCAAGGACATAATTCTTTTGTGCAGCAATGAGGATAATCCTCAGATCATGGATCCAATCCACATCATTGCTACTAACCTCTTTCAACATAGTTTTTCTCTAGGAACATATCAAAATAAACATAGGGAAGGAACAACGCGAGCTATTGATCTACAACATAATTTGCAAAATACTATCAGGACTAAGTTCATGATAAATTAAAGTTCAATTAATCATATTACTTAAGAACTCCCACTTAGATAGACATCCCTCTAATCATCTAAGTGATCATGTGATCCAAATCAACTAAACCATAACCGATCATCACGTGAAATGGAGTAGTTTTCAATGGTGAACATCACTATGTTGATCATATCTACTATATGATTCAAGCTTGACCTTTCGATCTCAGTGTTCCGAGGCCATATCTGCATATGCTAGGATCGTCAAGTTTAACCTGAGTATTCTGTGTGTGCAAAACTGGCTTGCACCCGTTGTAGATGGACGTAGAGCTCACCCGATCATCACGTGGTGTCTGGGCACGACGAACTTTGGCAACGGTGCATACTCAGGGAGAACACTTTTATCTTGAAATTTAGTGAGAAATCATCTTATAATGCTACCGCCAATCAAAGCCAAATAAGATGCATAAAAGATAAACATCACATGCAATCAATATAAGTGATATGATATGGCCATGATCATCTTGTGCTTGTGATCTCCATCTTTGAAGCATCGTCATGATCACCATCGTCACCGTCGCGACACCTTGATCTCCATCGTAGCATCGTTGTCGTCTCGCCAACTTATGCTTCTACGACTATCGCTACCGCTTAGTGATAAAGTAAAGCATTACAGGGCGATTGCATTGCATACGATAAAGCGACAACCATATGGCTCCTGCCAGTTGCCGATAACTCGGTTACAAAACATGATCATCTCATACAATAAAATATAGCATCATGCCTTGACCATATCACATCACAACATGCCCTGCAAAAACAAGTTAGACATCCTCTACTTTGTTGTTGCAAGTTTTACGTGGCTGCTACGGGCTGAGCAAAAACCGTTCTTACCTACGTATCAAAACCACAACGATAGTTCATCAAGTTAGTGGTGTTTTAACCTTCTCAAGAACCGGGCGTAGCCACACTCGGTTCAACTAAAGTTGGAGAAACTGACACCAGTCAGCCACCTATGTGCAAAGCACGTCGGTAGAACCAGTCTCGCGTAAGCGTACGCGTAATGTCGGTCCGGGCCGCTTCATCCAACAATACCGCCGAACTAAAGTGTGACATGCTGGTAAGCAGTATGACTTGTATCGTCCACAACTCACTTGTGTTCTACTCGTGCATATAACATCAACGCATAAAACCTGGCTTGGATGCCACTGTTGGGGAACGTAGTAATTTCAAAAATTTCCTATGTACACACAAGATCATGGTGATGCATAGCAACGAGATGGAAGAGTGTTGTCTACGTACCCTCGTAGACCATAAGCGGAAGCGTTATGACAATGCGGTTGATGTAGTCGTACGTCTTCACGATCCGACCGATCCAAGTACCGAACGCATGGCACCTCCGAGTTCTGCACACGTTCAGCTCGATAACGTCCCACGAACTCCGATCCAGCAGAGCTTTGCGGGAGAGTTCCATCAGCATGACGGCGTGATGACGGTGTTGATGATGCTACCGACGCAGGGCTTTGCCTAAGCACCGCTACGATATTACCGAGGTGGAATATGGTGGAGGGAGGCACCGCACAAGGCTAAGAGATCAATGATCAATTGTTGTGTCTAGAGGTGCCCCCTGCCCCCGTATATAAAGGAGCAAGGGGGGAGGCGGCCGGCCTAGGAGGAGGGCGCGCCAAGGGGGGAGTCCTACTCACCGGGAGTAGGACTCCTCCTTTCCTTGTTGGAGTAGGAGAGAAGGAAAGAGGGGGAGAGGAAGAAGGAAAAGGGGGCTGCACCCCTTGTCCAACGCGCCTCCTTCCTTTTGGCCTCTCTCCTCTATTCCCGTATGGCCCAATAAGGCCCATATACTCCCCGGTAAATTTCCGTAACTCTCCGGTACTCCAATAAATACCCGAATCACTCGAAACCTTTCCGATGTCCGAATATAGTCATCCAATATATCGATCTTTACGTCTTGACCGTTTCGAGACTCATCATCATGTCCCCGATCTCATCCGGGACTCCGAACTACCTTTGGTACATCAAAACCATAACTCATAATATATATATCATCACCGAACGTTAAGCGTGCGGACCCTACAGGTTCGAGAAGTATGTAGACATGACCGAGACGTATCTCCGGTCAATAACCAATAGCGGAACCTAGATGCTCATATTGGCTCCCACATATTCTACGAAGGTCTTTATTGGTCAAACCGCATAACAACATACGTTGTTCCTTTTGTCATCAGTATGTGACTTGCCCGAGATTCGATCGTTGGTATCTCAACACCTAGTTCAATCTCGTTACTGGCAAGTCTCTTTACTCGTTATGTAATGCATCATCCCGCAACTAACTCATTAGTCATATTGCTTGCAAGGCTTATAATGATGTGCATTACCGAGAGGGCCCAGAGATACCTCTCCGATAATCGGAGTGACAAATCCTAATCTCGAAATACGCCAACTCAACAAGTACCTTCGAAGACACCTGTAGAGCACCTTTATAATCACCCAGTTACGTTGTGACGTTTGGTAGCACACAAAGTGTTCCTCCGATAAACGGGGGTTGCATAATCTCATAGTCATAGGAACATGTATAAGTCATGAAGAAAGCAATAGCAACATACTAAACGATCAAGTGCTAAGCTAACGGAATGGGTCAAGTCAATCACATCATTCTCCTAATGATGTGATCCCATTAATCAAATGACATCTCATGTCTATGGCTAGGAAACTTAGCCATCTTTGATTAATGAGCTAGTCAAGTAGAGGCATACTAGTGACACTATGTTTGTCTATGTATTCACACATGTATTATGTTTCCGATTAATACAATTCTAGCATGAATAATAAACATTTATCCTGAAATAAGGAAATAAATAATAACTTTATTATTGCCTCTAAGGCATATTTCCTTCAGGTGGGTGTTCCTGATAGTAATTAGGATGGTCTGTTCAACACGAAGATTCTTGCCATCGAGGAATCTCTTCCACCCAACCGAGTTTAAGTGTGTGCGGCCGTCCGTGTCCATGCGGTAAGTACAGGTTGTGATGGAGCCTCTTGCGGTAAGGCGTAGTCCAGTTGAGCCTTCTTCATCAGGCTCGATACCATAACTCACAGATAGGCTCTTTGCCAATTTCTGAATAAGAAAAACATATCAATTAATAAATAGGCTCACACATACTCCTGCAATTAAGTATATATGAGTTATCTACACTATTAATAGTTCCTTAGATTCTACACTAATAAGCATGTGATCGAACTCGACACTAAAGCATATCATCGACTAGATTCCACACAACATATCATTGGACTCTACACTAAGCATATCATCGGATAATTTGCATTTGTAAGTATAACATACCATATCATGTCGATCGACCATGGTACTTGCAAGGCGGGTCATGAATGGCACCCCGACAAAGTCAGCACGTGGCGGAATTATGTCACATAGGATGCACACTTCCTTACTCAGCCTCATTCTTTGAGCTAGGATGGCTTCATGAAGTGGGTCCTCATCATCTTCATCGAGTGGGTCCTCATTATCTTCGTCATCTTCGTCATCTTTATCATCTTCCACCAGGTTGATATAAATGACAGCCAGCTTGGGTCTTTCTGCTCTGAAGGAGAAGCTGATCAACTCACCACCAGTAAGACGCGTGTGGGCGAGGAAACGGGCCCATCCATCTCCTTCAATCTGCGACATATTGCGTCCTTTCTCGACCTCCATAGTGTACGACCACCCAGGAGCCTCAAATGTCACAGTGTCTCCTGTCGGCTTGTTGAATTTCAACCTCACATTGCATTGGACGATCTATGTAAAAAAAAAGCAAAATGACACAATGCAGTAATGCCAACACTAAAAATAAAATAGTTGTTACATTTCATATAATTTCTTACAGCAGCATTACGAAAACTTGACTGGAAGTAGATGCCGAACAGCTTGCCAGTTGCAAGGCTGCTGGCGCACCTTGACTTGCACAATCGACATGGTAGTGGTGATGGTGGCGCCATTTTCCTAAAGCAATATGAGCAAGGATTAACGATGCACTTCACAGGAAAGAAGAATAGTTGTTAAATCAAAATGTTCTACAAATCAACTAAATCAACTAGCCTATTAAATCAACTTGCCTACTAAATCAATTAAATCAAAATGTTCTATAAATCAACTAAATCAACTAGTCTATTAAATCAATTTGCCTACTAAATCAACTAAATCAAAATGTTCTATAGATCAACTAAATCAACTAGCCTACTAAATCAACTTGCCTACTAAATCAAAATGTTCTAAATCAACTAAATCAACTAGCCTACTAAATCAACTAAATCAAAATATTGCATATGAACTAACCTACTAAATCAAAATGTAGCATACGACAACGCAGATGTGTGCTACAATCCCTGCCCGGGAGCTGCAACCACAAAGCGACAGAGTTGATGACAGCCGACTAAGCTGATGAGTGTTGCAACCCTGCCAACGGAGCTATGAGGCCTCCGACTGTCGGAATGGTAACGCGAGGCTAGCTACGGCGAGCGACAATGCCGCAACGAGGGAAGACGCATGCTGACGACGCCGCGACTCTCGCCTTGCACATGCTGCAGGGGCCAATCTGGTGGTGGCGATGCAAGCTTTGCCGACGCGGGGGGGGGGGGGGGGGGGTTGCTGCGAGCACAGTTCTAATGAAGATGACCACGAAGCGTCGAGCACGTCCATAGTGTGCGCAACGCAGTGGGAAAAAGGATAAAATGGGCAATCTGATCAAACGATTTCAAAGGATGCCACTGGATATCCTAAGAGTATCTAGAACAGGACTCATAAACTGACCTCAAACGTTCAGGCAGATAGCCCGGTCAGTTTACGGAAACGGAAACGAGAGAGGGTGCCATGACTTGTAGTATCTCACTTCCAAAAATCCTAGGTACATATGTAAATGTTTTCGACAAATTTATACATTTGTATTTCAGTTCCAACTATTGTACAAGTAAAATCGAACGCTGTGTTCCCTACCTAATTAATCTCGATTAATCTCTAATCCGAAAACGATCTACGCTCATTAGCTAATTACATTATTGCGAAGAGAGCAGCAGCCTGGCCGGCGACGGGAAGATCCTCCTCTTGCTGCGCTCGGAGATGGTCTCCAGCCCCGGCGACCACGGCCGGCCCTTGGCGCCCACGAGCTGCGCGTAGTGCCGCTTCAGCTCCGGCGTGCTGCACAGCTCCGTCGCGGACGCAGCCACCTTGCCCGACCCGCGCCGGCCGGCAGCGTCGCCGTTGCCGTTGCCGCCGTCGCAGGTGATGACCTTCTCGATGAACTGCGGCAGGACCCGGATGAGCGCCGCGGCACCGTCCTCGCCGCCCTTGACGTACTCGAACGGGCACTGGCCGGGCCCGGCGAGCTGCACCGTCTTCCTGCCCCCCGGCGCGGCCGACAGCGACGCGAGCGTGGCCGCGGTGAGCACGGCCGCCTTGCCGTTGCCGCCGGGGGAGGGGGAGGAGAGGAGGCGGCGGGGGAGCACGAAGTAGGTCCGGCCCGGCAGCAGCCGCTCCCCCGGCGACGCGACGGGGACCGGGAGGCCGACGAAGAAGGAGTCGGCCGGGCAGACCACGTGGTCCGCCGGGAGCAGCTCGGCCGTCACGTCCGCCGCCGTGCAGGAGACACCGCCGTTGCCCTCGCCATCACCCTCCTCGTCCTCGTAGACTGGCAGCGCCCTCGTCCGCCCGCCCCAGTACACCAGCCGGGCCGCGGCGGGCACCTCGGCGGCCGCCGGCATGTTCACGCAGGGAGACAGCCCGTTGCCCATGGCGAGAGGAGAGAAGTGTATGGCGCCTGCCTTCGAGAAGCTTCTAGACGGTGGAGGAAGAGACGGGTGAGATTGAGACGAGATGAGCTGGGTGGGCAGTGAGCACGAGAACTACGGCGTGTGGATCTGAGGGGGAGGCGTATATGTATTCCATTCCCTCCGGGCTCTCGCCATGGTTGGACTAGGACGGGGGTTTGACCTCGGAAGTTGGACGGTTCAACGGGAGCCGCTGCCGCTGAGCTGGGCCGGTCCTCGATCGGCCTTCCGTGCACACGTGCTTGTTTATTCATTTTCGGTTTTGTATTACGGCCGGTCGGGTGGCCGTGGCTGGGTCAACGGTCAAAGTAGACGGCCGAGGAGACGGGAGTGGTTCCAGGCGATGACGTGGCGGGTCGCTATTGGGCTAGGGGGTGGGGGCAGTGGGAGGTGAGAAGTGCGAATCGTTCTCCCTCGTGGCCAGCTCGAGGGGGCGGTGTTGCGCGTGCGTGCGGAACGTTGGTGTTGGTGTGGCTGGGTTGGACCGGGACCTGGATCCACCCACATCGATCGACCTGGCAAATTTTGCGCTCTGCTTTTGCCGGCTACTGCTCCAGTCTACGGCACCGACGCCGACATGTGATCTGTAGTAGCATATCCTGCGCGTGCGTGCGTGCATGTGGCAGAGATATGGTGCCCACGCCGCGCCAGGGTGGCTCGAGGCGCCACGTCGACCCACGCTCCTCCTCGCCATTTTATTTATTTATTTTGAAACGCGGCACTCGGCTAGAGCAGTCACAAGCTAGAGCAAAATGAGGAGCCACAACTGTTTCACATGCATGCCCGCTCGACCTAATCCTGTTGCCGGCAGTTCTCTCTGGACCAGCGCATCGTCAGCACGGGTAAAACTATGGGCTTGCGTGAGTTCAGCCTCCTTCCTTCTTGGTTTTGGCCACCTACAAAGTAGTAATACTCCTACTACGGACTAGCTTTTCTTCTTCCTTTTTCGAGAGGATAATGAGCACAAGTCATACTATTTGTTCTTAACATGACGTGACCAAACTGCTCCTTGGCACGTCCAGCCGGCCAAGTAGCATGTTTGGTGATTTTCTGCGGTGCAACTTGGCATAGTTCTCCTTCTTAGGCCAACTCCACCGCACGACCCATCTTGTTCGGCCCCGTTCGTTTGGAGTAAAACGGATAAATTGGGCGGCCCAGCGCGCGGGAGCAAATGGATTTTTGTCCGTTTTATGTCCGCTTTCGACCCATCCGCGGTCCAAGTTTGCATTGCTTTTGGGGTGAAACAGACAGCGCGCGGACGGGCGGGACGCGCGCGCTTATCCGCCCCTGGCCCGCCTGTCGGTGCGACAAAGCAAACCACCCACCCACCCACCCCCCCTCCCCCCGCACAAACCCTCCCACATCCATGCCCAACGCCCAGCCAAACTTCGGCGGGCTGGCCGTCGACCCGCCCGGAATGGCCAAGAAGAAAAAGGGCAAGGCGCTAAGAAGCCGCGGTCGGAGTGCACGCCGGAGGAGATCGCCAAGTTGGACACGGAATCGACGAAGTGGAGGGACCGGAGGGCGGTCGCCAAGGACAACGTCGCCGCGGCCAAGAGAGCCGCCGACCGCGCTGCGATTGAGGCCGAGGTCGAGGAGAAGGAGGCCATCGTCAGCAAAGCGCACGCCCTTCTCATGGTTGGCGTTTGTCGTCCGCCCGGTTTCTCTGGAGGGGTCGTCGGTCGCCCGGCCTCCGCACTGTCAGTCGCCGACATCGCGGACCACACCCTTATCGCCCGACTTTCCTCCACCTAGGCACGACGGCCAGACCCGTTTCGGGGGGGGGGGGGGGGGTCGCCGGACCTTGGCATGTTCGCGCCGTCCACACCGCGCCCCTCGGGCGTCATCGACCTCAACGTCACCCCTGGGTCCAGCAGCGGCGGCCGGCCGGCCGTCGAGATGCAAAGAAAGCAAGAACGGCCGCCGTTTACCGGCACCATGCCGTCCCCCCGCGTCTTGTTCGACGGAATGCCAACACCAACGCCACTGGTCGACGACCCCTACTACGACAAGTTCATGGAGGAAGTAGACGCGGACAGGATGGGGTAAAGGATGCGGCCGCGCGGTGGGCGCACGGCCACCGCATCCCAGGACAGGCCCGGACACGACCCCATCACCCTGCCCAAACGGACAGAATCCGGACAAAACGGACGTCCGTTCGGGGTCGCGCGTGGATTTGGCCTTAGCTCTTCATCAGAGTCGAAGTTGCACTGCCATTGCCATGGATAACTGAGTGACTGGCATGATCTTTATGTGTTTTCGCACAACCTCTTTGTAGCGGGTTGGGTCGGTGGTTGTCTACAGCGAAGTTAGCGTCATTTGCTAAGAGTAAAGAAAGGACGATTGTCGTTGCACAACACGATCACCTATGGGGCCATCGGGCCCTTTGTGGTTTCGGCAAGGGGGAGAGGCACGTTGCACAAGGAGCGGAGGCCATAGAACAGCACGGCAGCGACGACTCAGGACATTTTTACCCAGGTTCGGGCCGCCGCGAGGCGTAAAACCCTACTACTTTGATGGATTGATAAGAGATCGTAGTGGAAACGCGACGCTCAAGCCCGACAAGGTTGCCTTGGGACGAGGGCAGCTACGCGCATATGAGTGTGCAAAGGTCTGAATCCTTTCTAAGGTTGCATCGGTCCTCCTTTTATAGGTCAAGGGGTCACCACAATGGCAAGTGGTCATTATGCACTGATCAGACAGCAAACAATGCTATCATACATAACTTTGCAGACTGGACAGAGCGCATTAAATGCACACACGTCAAGGGAGTAGCCCGGCAAGCCTTGCCGCGCCATTTTAACTGTCTCTCGCCCTGTCCGCTTGACACGCCTCAGGACGGGTGTCGCGCAGGGGGTGTCTTCTCCTTGAATGGATGCCACGTGCCAGGGGACAACCACTTAATCACTTGAGGGCTCGACACCGCATTGAGAAGTGACCTGGGTCGCTGTGCGATGGGGTGTCTTGGCGGGGTTGGCGTCCCCAGCGTCCCCGGCAAGCTTGCCAGGGGAGTCTCGAGACTTGTCTTTGGTGCGGGCTCGCCTGCCCGGGAAGGGCCGATTTTCCTTAGTGGTTCCTTGCCCCTATGGTTTGTCTTGCTCTTCTTGATCCGCTCTTTGATTTCTCAAATGAGCTACCTCTTCTGCTTGGCCTCGTCTTGAATGCTGTAAACTTGCTTTCGAGCCTGTGTACAATCCGGGCAACATACACCAGGGTTTGTTGCACCGACAACGATGATGCTGCTTCAGATGAAGTGATGACAATGACACAAATGTGCTACCTTGACGAGGCTTTCTTTGCAACGATATGTGATATTAGGGGTGGACCAAAACTCGTAGCTCGCAAGCTCGATCATTTGGCTTGTCAAGCTCGTAGCTTGCTTCTTAATGAAGAGAGCATTCACTGATTTGAGCTCGTCAAACTTAACGAGTTTCACAGGCAGCTCGTTAAACTCGTTAGTACATCACAACACATATTGTTGTCTTATGTGACAGCCTTTTCATGGCACCTCAACCGTCTATTCAATCTAATCGACCCACAAGCCTGTATGAGGCACCAAACTGGCGCAAAAAGTCATGTAGGTATCATCTTTGTAAATATCACCCGCATCATCTCGTAGACCATAAGGTTGGTCATAGTGGGGAGTAACTTAGACTAGTAACATGCATATGTTACTAGTCTATGTTACTACCTTTATAGTGCATAGTATCATAATTGGTATTATTTATTGTCATGCATGACACATAGTAGAATCATATTTATTATGTTACGGTATCTACCTATGTTACTATAACCATCTCTTTCTTCTTTAATTGTCTTCGTTCTTCTCATCAACTAACCAAATTTGCTGCTCGGCCGCAAAAGTTAAAAACAAACAATAGGACAAAATACTAATCTTGCTGCTGACCGGCCCCGCTGAACCACTACTCGAGGGCACCACCAGCCGGACCAGTCAGTCTCTTCTACGTAGGCAGGTCCAACTATGTATGGCTCGTTGTTCTTTGGTTTGGGCCCCGTGCAACCATCTTTTCCGGTTTCGCCGGGACAGGTATACTTGAATAGTGCTTGCTTTTACGCGACGTCACAGGAAAGGAAAGGTGGCCGTTTGTTTGACCAGCACAGAGACAGAGACAGAGACAGAATGTGCGCGGCGCAAGGCCGAAAAGGATCGATCGATAGTGCTTCGTGAGGCGTGAGGCGGCAAGCAAAGCATACCCGCCGTAAGCTGATGGATAAAGCTATGTATCTACTCTCCATAGAAGATTAGGAGTAAAGCAGTCTACGGTGACAGTTTAGCGAACATCAGCGGGTACGTAGACCGCATGACATGGAAAGAAGCCGAGATGGATTCGGGCCGGGCTGCGTGCCGTCCAACTCCGTACCGCACCGCCGTCGACGGCCGGCCGGACAGGGTTTTTTTTTAAAGGACCCGGCCTCTGCATCAATGCATGCAGCCATTTTATTAGTTATTCATAAAGAACATACAAAGTAATACATCAGTAAGCATGAAACCATCATCTAAAGAACACTTGTTGCTACTTCTATCCTGTTGAGAAGGGATGCCGAATGTCCGAGCCAAATACCAAACAGATATCACATCAAAGCTTAACATCCAAAACCGGATGCCCTAGCCTAGCCACATACCAGTACTGGGTCACATACCGGACCGGCGCACTCTCAAAGGCGACCGCCGTCATCTTTCACTGGTCCATCTCCATAGCAGGAACTGACGCATCGACCTTGCCTGGCTTGCCGTCGATGCCACCACGGCACCAGAAAACGCCACCATCCTGCACGTAGCCGTCCGCACGCGTCCGTCGCCGAACCTCCACAGCGCCATGCCACCGAGATCCGCCGTCGGCCTTGCGGTAGATGTAACATCGCTCCTCCTCTTGTCCCCTCCAGCCAGCACTTGCTCCGAAACAATGCCCCCAGGAGGGACAACGGCGTCGAAGGTGCTATCATAGTTTGATCCGGTACACCCAGATCTGGGGTTTCTCTCGGAGCATCATGAGTGGGGTGCCACGACCTGCAACAACGATGCCTTGAGAAGAGAACAACATCACAGATGTCGCCATCGTCCGCCATGATCGCAGTCGGCGCGATGTTCACTAGAAGTCGCCCCCCTCCCCTGATCTCGCAACTGACTGAACCATACGGAGTCTCGTTGCAAAGACGAAAGCCGACGTCGGCACGCCAACAGGGAGTGAGGGAGTCCCGGACTAGGGGGTGTCCGGATAGCCGAACTATCATCATCGGCCCGACTCCAAGACTATGAAGATAGAAGATTGAAGACTTCATCCCGTGTCCGGATGGGACTTTCCTTGGCATGAAAGGCAAGCTTGGCGATACGGATATGTAGATCTCCTACCATTGTAACCGACTTTGTGTAACCCTAGCCCTCTCCGGTGTCTATATAAATCGGATGGCTTTAGTCCATAGAACGAACAACAATCATACCATAGGCTAGCTTCTAGGGTTTAGCATCCTTGATCTCGTGGTAGATCCACTCTTGTAACACACATCATCAATATTAATCAAGCAGGACGTAGGGTTTTACCTCCATCAAGAG
This sequence comes from Triticum aestivum, assembly GCF_018294505.1. Lineage (NCBI taxonomy): Eukaryota > Viridiplantae > Streptophyta > Magnoliopsida > Poales > Poaceae > Triticum > Triticum aestivum. The sequence goes on along the minus strand of NC_057801.1, from coordinate 801,145,060 downwards.
GGCCCGAACCTGGGTAAAACATCGTGTCCCTTGTCTCCTGTTACCATCCGCCTAGACGCACAGTTCGGGACCCCCTACCCGAGATCCGCCGGTTTTGACACCGACATTGGTGCTTTCATTGAGAGTTCCTCTGTGCCGTCACCATCAGGAAGGATGCCTTTTTCCGTCTTTAAAGATGGCACCGTCGTCAAGGGGGCTTTGGCCGCTGGCCAGACTATCCGGCTAGACGGTTTTCTTATGACCGCCTGTTCGGCCACCGCTCCGACAATGACCTGTCAGGTCATTAAAAGCGATCTTCACGTCAGCTCGGAATTTGCCGAGCAGCTAGATCCGATTGAGCTCTCCTCCGTAAATGAGCTCTTGGATCGCATCGCCGCCCTGGGAGTCGCTACCGACTACGATCAGATTGGTCTTAAAACCGATCTGAGAGAAATTAACTCTCCCCGGGTTACCCACCACGTTGTTGTGGTAAAGGAACAATGCAGCGACTCTTCTTCTATGTTAAAAACCAACTATGTCAGGATTCCCGATCCCTCAATGCCGGATTCCCGCGGAGGGACGGACGCTAATCAAATACTGAACCTAAAGTCAGGCATCAGACCAGATTTGTTGGAAAGCGTCCAGCAAACCAAGCTTCCGAATCCGGAAGCTTCTTGGCCTTTGAGCCTCAGATCGGGCGGGGTTCCGAACTTGATTCCACCCGCCCACCCAAACATAAGCGATCTATCTCAAATACGGCAAGAGCCCGATGAAACAGTACATCATTACTGGGCCAGATTCCTCCTGGTTATGAACAGGATAAAGGACTGCCGTGAAGAAAGCGTGATTTCAATTTTCTGCAACAATTGCACGGACAAGGAAATCATAAACGCCATCAGTCGTCGCGAAGTTACACGCTTCATCGACCTAGCGACCATTCTACAAAAATACTGCGCGATGGAGAGTGCCTGGAAAACCGAAACTAGGTTTTGGGACAATCCGGCCCTGAATACAACCCCAATCCGAAATAAAAGGGTGCGTCATACTCAAGCACCTGGGTTAAAAACCAAAAAGCAAAAAACCCCTAGAGGGTACGGAACCGTACTGGAGGGATGGCTCAACGGACCCTGCAAAATCCACAGTACGGAGGGCGCCACTCCAACACATAGCCTTTGAGCATGTTGGATATTACGGCAGGTGGCCAAAAGTGGCGAAGGCTTTTTAGCCCTGGGCAAACAGCCCAGCAGCACCAATACGGTATTAACAGTCTTCGAGACTTTCGCATCAAATAACATGCGGAAACGAACAATCCGCAGCCTCGCCGAAGTCTACCAAGTAGCAACAACAAATCCATGGAGTGACATGGCTATCACCTTCAATGCCAGCGACGAACCTAAATTTCGAACAGGTAGAGCACCAGCTGCATTGGTCCTCAGTCCGATAGTGGATGGCTTTCGTCTTACCAAGGTACTCATGGATGGCGGCAGCGGATTAAACCTCATCTACGAAGAAACTCTTCAAAAAATGGAAATTGACTGGAGCCGCATCGAGCGGAGCAGCACAACCTTCAGGGGAATAATCCCTAGTCGAGAAGTACGCTGCACAGGAAAAATAACACTAGATGTAGTGTTCGGCTCGCTGGACAATTACAGGTCTGAAGAGGTCATGTTCCAAGTGGCCCCATTCGGCAGCGGATATCACGCCTTGTTAGGTCCGAAGAGGTCACGTTGCAAGTCCCGGTAACCACATTATCAAAAGATAGCGTATGCGGTGTTCATGGCATCCTGGAAGCTGCGAGACTACTTTCAAGAGTGTTCCATAACGGTAGCCTCCGAAGTACCTCTCAACGATATTATAAACAATCGCGACGCAACGAGCAGGATTGCAAAATGGGCCATTGAGCTCTTACCATTTGACATAACCTACAAACCACGGCGAGCTATAAAATCGCAAGTTCTGGCTGACATTGTCGCCGAATGGACCGAAGCCGAACTCCCTAAAGAGTACGACGCGTACTCCAATTGGATCATGCATTTCGACGGATCCAAAATATTGGCCGGCTTGGAGGCTGGCGTCGTCTTGACGTCCCCAACTGGAGACACAGTCCAATATGTACTTCAAATAATGTACATGGACTTCAACAACGCAGACGAATACGAGCCCTCCTACAAGGCCTCCGGATGACAATCTCCATGGGCATTCAACGCCTAGAGGTGCGCGGGGATTCAAACCTCGCAATATCCCAAGTAAATGGAGACTTTGACGCCAAAGATCCGAAAATGGCAGCTTAGCGCAACGCCGTCCTAAAAATGCCAGCTCGGTTCGAAGGACTCGAATTCCACCATGTAGCCCGGGATAATAACCAGGCAGCAGACGTGTTAGCACGCATCGGCGCAAAACGCGACGCCGTCCCTCCAAACATCTTCCTGGAACGGCTCTTTAAGCCATCTGTATTATGGGAAGAGGAGTCCGGAAATAACAATCCGGAGCCAGCTGCAGCACCTAACTCAGACAATTCTGACACAATCGGTGGCTCAGCAAATGAAATAACACCTTCAGCCCACGAAATAATGGCAGTAATTGCCCCGTGGACGGAACCATTCCTAACCTACTTAATTAGGTAGGAACTTCCCGAAGACCAAAATGAGGCCCGCTGCATAGTTCGGCGATCTAAAGCCTACAAGGTCCATGAGGGAGAACTTTATAAGAAAAGCACAACCGGAGTCCTTCAAAGGTGTATCTCCGAAGAGGAAGGGCGCAATCTCCTGGCTGAAATTCACGCCGGACTCGGCGGGCACCACGCTGCAGCCCGGGCCCTTGTAGGCAAGGCCTTCCGTACAGGATTTTATTGGCCGACAGCCCGGGCAGATGCTCAGGACTTAGTCCAACGATGCGTCGGTTGCCAGCTCTTTGCTAATCAGAGCCACATGCCACCCACCGCCCTCAAAACTATACCCATCACCTGGCCGTTCGCGGTCTGGGGGCTTGACATGGTTGGACCCCTTAAAGGGGGAACCCACAAGCACAAATACTTATTGGTCATGGTGGACAAATTCACCAAATGGATTGAAGCCAAGCCGGTTAAAATGACAGAATCCGGACCTGTGATAGATTTTATATCCGGGGTAGTACACCGTTTTGGCGTCCCCCACAGCATCATCACTGACAACGGCACGAATTTCACGGCCGACGAGGTTAAACTCTGGTGCAAAAATATGGGCATCAAGCTCGACTACGCTTCAGTCTATCACCCCCAAACTAACGGTCAAGTCGAGCGAGCAAATGGTCTAATCATGAGCGGCATCAAACCCAGACTAGTGCAGTCCCTCAAAGAATCTAACAAGCACTGGGTAGAGGAGCTCGACTCCGTACTCTGGGGGCTGCGGACCACGCCAAACCGAACTACCGGATTCACACCATTTTTATGGTGTACGGCGCAGAGGCAGTTCTGCCCTGCGATATAATTCATGACTCATGTCGCGTGCGCATGTACGAGGAAAGAGAAGCCGAGCTGGATCGGTAGGACAGTTTGGACGTCTTAGAGGAGGAGAGGGACGTGGCAAAAGCTTGTTCCGCATTTTATCAACAGTAGGCTCGAAGATATCAAAGCAGAGAAGTACGGGCCAAATCTTACAATGTTGGCGAACTTGTTCTACGCCTGCCGGACAAGAAAAAGGACAAACTTAAGCCCAAGTGGGAAGGTCCCTTCATCATCGACCAAGTCCTAACCGGCAGAACATACCGTCTACGCAACGCATCTGACAACCGACTCGAGCCGAACCCATGGAACGCAGCCCGTCTCCGAAGATTCTACGCCTAACGCCAGACTCAGAGTTCGTCTCACTCCTCCGTCCACCTTTTTACATTTTCACTGTCTCTTGTCCCCCTCCTTCTTCCCACCCTTTTTCCAATACCTTGGATAGGCTGATTTGCGCATTGTTCGCACACACTTGATGTCCTCCTAAGCACTCATTATACCTGGGGGCTTCTTTAACAGAAGCTTAATTATACGGGCTTCATGCCCAGCACATGTGTCATACTTCCGCATGTACCTTTTATTCATCATTATATGCATTGATATGACTTAAGTTTTGGCCAAGCTGGGTTGCCTGGCTCCTGTGCTTACCCCTATCTTTCCGATTGTTCGGCTAGGAGGTAAAGGGAGCACCTCTGCGATTGTTACTGCCGAGTCAGCCAGATGTGTACCTCAGACTGGGTGAAGCCGAAAGCTAGCGTTCTTAAGAGAATATTCGGTTGGTGACTTGAAAGATGATTTATTACTTACTTATTTATTTGCCCCCAGATGCTTTTTCTGTTATTTTCGTAGTCCGGACATGCACTTTAGGGCATGCCTCCCAGGGAAAGGAACCCTTAACGGAACTATTCTCCCTGGAAGATGTTTCTTACTAACCATGTAATATAACATAGCTAGTTGGGCACTTGTCTGATAAAGCAATTATGAGCCCGATGCCTTGTCTCCACGCATGGCCCGGTTCTTCTATAACTGTAAGGGTATTCGGACACACTCCGGACTGTTGGGTCCCGAGGTTGAAGCGAAAAGGTCCGCAAAGACAAACGATCTACAATCCAGCTAGAAGGCATTTTACATGTCACTTCAAATTACATCGTCAAATTGACTGATTGTACTCCTCTTCAATCCCATCTAACATGCTGTCTAATTTACAGTCCTGTTGGGAATATTTCGCGTCCAGTTCTACTTGACCGTACACCAAGCTCACAGGGATCTCCTCCCCATCAGGCCCCGCAGGTCCGACCTCGGCCATGTGGTTTCGGTCAGCCTTCGGGTACCGCGTCTTCACCATGGCCCAGGCCTCCCTGGCGCCCTGACGGCAGGCCGATATCTTCCACAAACGGAGGCGTCGCCGTGCTCCCTGAAGCTTCTCAGCAAGCCCTCCAAGGCCCTCGGGTAGGGAGACTGATGGCCATAAAGCCTGAATGACGCCACTCATCGCCTGCCGAACACGTTGAAGCAGTTGCACCAGCTCGAGAAGTTGGTCACCCGTTGAACCAGGCATTTTCTCCGCAGGGCGACCTGTGAGCACACCTAAAGACACATTTCTGTCAATCGACTTCCTCACCGAATTCTTCTTTTCAAAGGAATTTGCTCAAGCACTTACTATAAATGCCGCGACGAAGCCGCTGATTCTCCTTCATGGAGCCAGACAGCTGGGCCCAAACACCTTTCAGCTCTTCTCCTAGCTGGGTGTGGGCATCTTGGAGCTTGTTTCTCTCCTGCTGCACCTTCATAAGCACCCTCTCGCGGCCTTTAGCTGACGCAGTAGCTGTTGCTTGTCCGGATCTAGTCCGGCGCCCTCTGCAATATTATTGTCAGATTTACGTACACGCCACACTTTGTTAACTACTTATCTTTTCAAAGTACGTATTACCAGCGGGGATCTCTGTGGCTCCCCCTGTGGTGGCTAGTGCGGCCTCAAGTTGGGCCTTGCACTCTTGGAGCTCCTGGGACAGGTGGGTATTCTTCTCCGTAAGATCCTGCATAATAAATGATCCTTAAATCAGTTATTTTTACTATTTTAAGTCTCGAGGGCTACTAGCATATATAATTATTAAAATTACTTACCCGTATGTCCTTCACATACTGCTCCGTGGCTCTGGTTAAACCATCTTGAGCAGCACGGAGGTGCGCGTTTCCCGCATCAAAGGCATTCAACGCCTCCGGGGAGAAACACGCGTCACGAAGAACTGTCCGGCAACGCCTGTGATTCATGGCGCTCTCCACCTCAGACCGGGTGGCGGACAGCCTGTCGGCATCCTCCGTCGGAGGAGCATCCGGCTCTTGCCTTGTGTTCGCCTCCACTTCCGGACCACGCGATGGAGCATGGCTGGCGGAGGCTTGATTGGCAACCTCTCCGGACACTGTCCGGCGAGCGCTCTTTCTCCTGGAAAAAGTTATGAGCATTAATATAGGGATCCTTCCCTTAAAAACAACGGTGCGCCGTACCGTTGCGGCGACGTTTCGATTCGCATCGCACTCCTCTTCCGCCTGCTGGGCCGAACTGACCCTTGCTGGTCAGCCGCCGCAGGTTCGGCTTCCCGCCTTAAAGGCACCTCCTGCGATGCACCATCAGTATAGGATGGTCAGAGTTGAGCATGGATCAAATGATGGTGTCAAGACCTCGGTCGTAGTCACCTGGGAGGCCGGAAACAAACCGGGGTAGTCAGCCGTAATGGCGACTAGGGCATTGTCCATGTTAAGTTGGTGGAACACCCCGTCAATCAGCTCCACCTTTATGTCCGGATCCTCTTCGGAGGTCGGATCAAGGGATCGTTCCGGATCCTCAGGCTGTGGAGTTAGGCTTCCTATGCCCTCCACGTCCCGGCGCAGCTCCTGCGTCGAAATCACAAAGTAAAATACTTGACTTTGGAAGTATGGATCGGGTAGATAAACGTCCGCTTACCCAGCTCCGAGGGTTATTCATGGAGAATCCGTTCAATGGATTCGTGCGGAGAAAGTCCTCCTCCTCCCCCTTGTACAAGCCGGGCAGGATCTTTGCCAGATCGGTTGCCGAGCTCGGCCCTCTACGGCCATGACGGGTGGCGTCGTCTTCCCCGTTGAAATCCCACATAGGGTGGCCCATATATTGGAGTGGCTGCACCCCTCGCATAATGCACGTGGCCATGATTCCAATCATGGTCAATCCGGAGTGGGCCAGTAACCTAATACGGCCCATCAGATAATGGACGCTCCCATCCTCCTCCCGTTGAGGGCTCCGCGGGCGCCAACTCAGGCGTTTCTTCAAGGGAGCATTGCTGAACTCCGGGAGGCCGATCCGAACTGGATCCGGCAGAGGGGCGTCCTCCATGTAGAACCATTCCGAAGGGCAGTCTTCGGACGCCTTCTTCGGGGTGCCGGATAGATATCCGGTCCCAGCGATGCGCCATATTTCGGCTCCGCCCACTTGATATATCGACCCCTCATAGGAACGGGGTACGAGGCAAAACAATCTCTTCCACAGTGCAAAATGGGGCTCGATGCCCAGGAACAGCTCGCAAAGAGCTACAAAGCCCGCGATGTGCAAAATGGAGGCAGGTGTGAGGTGGTGAAGCTGAAGTCCGTAGAACTCCAGGAGCCCCCGGAGAAACGGGTGTATGAGAAATCCGAGTCCCCTTATTAGATAAGGGACGTAGCATATCCGCTCTCCTTTGGAAGGGTTGGGGATGCTCCCCGCCTGCTTTCCACCCTTGAAGGTGGCCAGTCCAGCTCGAACCGGAACCATGAAAGCTGGGGGAAGATATCCCTCGATTTGGAGCGTCACTAGCTCGCTGTGTGGAACTGAGCATCTCCCCCAATCTCCTGGCTTGGGGCTGGGAGCGCGAGAGGAGGAGCCGTGTCGACTATCCATGATGGAATGGATTTTTGTCAGAGGCGCTTCGATGAGAACTTGCAGATGGAGGATGGTGTGATCTGGATCTAGATCCTCGCCTCTCTTATAGGCGGCTCGTTCGCACGGCTAGGGGGTAAAATGTAAAAATACCCTAGCTTTTCGCATTCATACGACACGTGGAAGAAGGCCATTATTGGGTGTAGAAGCCAAGGAGCGCAACATTTATAAGGAAGCCGGACACTATTCGACAGGAACATGAAGTTTGAAGGAGAACCCGCCTTGCAACGCCGAAGACAATATACGCGCCGGATTCATCGTTGCTGAAGCCCGGTTCGGGGGCTACTGAGGGAGTCCCGGATTAGGAGGTGTCCGGATAGCCGAACTATCATCATCGGCCGGACTCCAAGACTATGAAGATAGAAGATTAAAGACTTCGTCCCGTGTCCGGATGGGACTTTCCTTGGCGTGGAAGGCAAGCTTGGCGATACGGATATGTAGATCTCCTACCATTGTAACCGACTTTGTGTAACCCTAGCCCTCTCCGGTGTCTATATAAACCGGATGGCTTTAGTCCATAGGACGAACAACAATCATACCATAGGCTAGCTTCTAGGGTTTAGCCTCCTTGATCTCGTGGTAGATCCACTCTTGTAACACACATCATCAATATTAATCAAGCAGGACGTAGGGTTTTACCTCCATCAAGAGGGTCCGAACTTGGGTAAAACATCGTGTTCCTTGTCTCCTGTTACCATCCGCCTAGACGCACAGTTCGGGACCCCCTACCCGAGATCCACCGGTTTTGACACCAACAGGGAGCCTCCAGCCGCCCCTCAATAGTCCCTCCACGCACCGCCGGTTGAAAAAAACCACACTGAGGCAGGCCTGGACTAGACGCCAGATCCGCGGCTTCCGTCGCCACCCATCTCTAACCACAGACTCCACCGAGGAGAAGAGCACCATACCGGCCATGGATCTAGCCGCCGCCGCACAAGCAAGGGGCGCCACCCCACCTGTTGCTCACGGATCCAACGCCGGAGTCGCCCTGCCGCCTCCGGGAGATCCCACAGCACACCACCCGCCCTAGCGCTTTGGCGTCGGGCCCGCCGCCACCGCAGACTTGGCCGGCGACAGCGGTGGCATGAGAGAAGACGAGAGGGGCCTCGCGGCGCTAGGGTTTGGGTCCCCTGGCGTCGCCCAGGGGAGGCGACGCGAGGGGGCGAGCAGCGAGTTCTCTGATTGGCCGGCCGGACATGGTCGTTTCAGGATTCAGCCGCGGCGGTCCGTCAACCGTTCCGGCCGATCGAGCGAGTCCATCCATGGATCGATCACCACGAGCATTTCAAACTAGCCTGAAAGTTTTGTTTTGAAATAATCACAAGCTACAGATGGATAGCAGAATGACGAAGCAGTTTCTGACGACGCCGTTTGCGGTGACCACGCCGCGCACACTGTATTGCATAGCAGATCCACAGTCCGGCATCGGTCAATTAATCTTGTTTACAGTCCGGCATCGGTCAATTAATCTTGTTTGCTGGCTGTTCTCGCTGAACTAATCTTGCTTGCTGGCTGTTCTTGCTGAACTACTCCTAGGCGCCGGTCAGCTTTCAACGCAGCCAAAACTATGGGCGTGCTGCCTTCTTGTTCTCTAATTTGGGCGCCTACAGATTATACTACTAGTACTATTTCCCCCCATTTTATGCGAGGACAAGTCATACATTCTGTTTGAAAAGAATAGGAATTTTAGTAGTACTCCCTTCATTCCATAATGTAGTATGCCCACGCTTTTCGAGATTTAATTTTGATCATAAATTTAGCCAACGTGGAGGACTGCGGTGGAAGCATGACATATAACTTTCAATTCCTATTCAAAAAAGTTTTCAAAGGTATAATTTTCAGTAAATGATTTATGCATTATTTTTTTAACTTATGATCAAAATTGAATCTCGAAAATATGAACACTATATTATAGAATGAAGGGAGTATTTGTTTTTGCATGACGTTGCCGAACTGCTCCTGGCAAGAGACAAAGTGGACCGTTTGACCAGTCCACTCACATGTCTGCACCGCAAAATCGGAAAAATGGTGGTTCTAGAACACATCAAGTGGCAAGCATATCATGGATAAATCAGTTGGCCGTGACAGTAAGAGCATCTCCAACTGATCCCATAAGATTCCCGCTGAAAAAATATGATCTCATAAGAACTTTTGCTTACTGAAGGTGTCCTAATAATTTAGAAAATGTTTGCTGATGAAACGCTTTAGCATATTCCAGGAAATCTACCTAATAATTTTTTTCTATTTCTTTTTAAACTTGTATACAAATGGTATATGCATGTCTATATTCTATCAACATAATAATTCAAATAATTATGTTTCGGGCACATGTGCTACCTTGATGAGGCTTTCTCCGCAAAAATCGGAAACAATGGTGCTTCTTAATCACACCAAGTGGCAAGCATATCAGTAACCAACTGCTACTACGGATAAATCAGTCGACGGTGACAGTAGGAACATCTCTTATTGATCCCATAAGAACTTTTTCAATAAATGGTTAATGAAGGTGTCCTAACAATTTAGGAAATGTTTGCTGATGAAGCGCTTTAGCTGATTCCAATAAATCTACCTAGTAATTTGTTTTTTTATTTGTTTTTAAACTTGTATATACAAATGGTGTATGCATGTCTATTCTATCAACATAATAATTCAAATAATTATATTTCGGGCACATGTCATTGAACATCATTCAGATCTATCATAATTCAAATAATTTATAGAGAAGTTATTGACCAAGGAGGCCGATGCTACTGCTTGGGATGAAGTGATGACGATGACACCAATGTGCTACCTTGACGAGGCTTTCTCCGTAAAATCGGAAACAATGGTGCTTCTAGAGCACACCAAGTGGCAAGCATATCCATAACCAACAGCTACTACGGATAAATCAGTCGCGGTGACAGTAGGACCATCTCCTACTGATCCCATCAGAACTTTTTCAATAAATGGTTAATGAAGCTGTCCTAATAATTTAGGAAATGTTTGCTGATGAAGCACCTTCAGAAGATTCCAATAGATCTACCGAGTAATTGGTTTTTTGATTTCTTTTTAAACTCATATGTACAAATGGTGTATGCATGTCTATTCTATTAACATAATAATTCAAATAATTATATTTCAGACACACGTAGTTGACATCATTTCAGATCTACAATTTATGAATGTATATTTAGATATTCAAATGCAAATTTGAACATAACAGATGGTCCAAAGTCCAAACTATTCAAAGTAAACAGAAAAAATGATCCAAGTCATTCGAAGTAAAACAATTTATAGAAGTTATTGACCAAGGACCGCCCACAGATACTCAACAAGATCATCATGCCAATCGGTTTCCGATCCGTCGATGTATTTCAATAAATTATCATTGCTCATCCCTCTCTGACTCAACAGGTGGTATATAAATTTTGTTCCCCTCATTCTCATAACGAAAGTCTTGCAGCGCTCCTCCTCTATAATCCTTGTTGTGCAGGATCACGCATGCGGTCATGATGCGTCACGAATCCTTTGGTGTCGGAATCTTGCAAGGCCACAAAAAATGGCGAAGCTAGAGTTGTTTGCTAAGTGTAAAGGAAGGCCGATGCTACTACTTGGGATATGCGATGACGATGAAACCAATGTGCTACCTTGATGAGGCTTTCTCCGCAATGGTATGTGATATTAGGGGTGGACCAAAGCTCGTAGCTCGCAAGCTTAATGATTGCTTGACAGTTCAACCCGTCAAGCTCGTAGCTTGCTTCTTAATGAACAGAGCCATTCACTGATTTCAGCTCATCAAACTTAACGAATTTCACAAGCAGCTCGTTAAACTTGTTAGTACATCACAACACATATTCTTATTTTATGTGGTAGCCTTTTTTAATAGACCCAACCAAGACTATACAAGGCAACAAACGAGCACAATTCATTTTATAGTCATCATCTTCCTCCATGAAAATCACCAACATCATCTCGTAGGCCATAACATATTGTAGTATGTTAACGAGCGCTTGCAAGCTTTAAACGAACAGACCCGAGCAGAGTTTTTTTTTTTTTTTGGCTTTCATCCTGCCCCAGGTCCGTACGTGTTCTCCCCGTCAACTAATCAACCTTGCTGCTCCGTCGCAAAAGTTAAAAACAAACAATAGGACAAAATACTAATCTTGCTGCTGACCGTTCTTGCTGAACCACTACTCCTGAACACCACCAGCCAGCCAGTCAGTCTTGTACGTACGCAGGTCAAACTATGGCTCGTTGTTCTTTGGGTTGGGCCCCGAGCAGGTTATGCTGTAACCATCTTTTCCGGTTTCGCCGGGACAGGTACACTTTGGGCCCCATTCTGAATAGTGATGCTACAAGGAGTAGGAGTAGTTTTTACGCGACGTCGCAAGAAAGGTGGCCGTTTGACCAGCACAGAGACAGAGACAGAATGTGCGCGGCGCAAGCCCGGAAAGGATCGACCGATAGTGCTTCGTGAGACGTGGAGTAGCCTTCAACCAGCTGGTCGAGAGAGTCCATCCATGGATCAACAACCATGAACATATATCAATCTAGCCTCAGAGTTTTGTTCTGAAAAATTCACAAGCTACACATGCAGGATGAGAGCTGGAACTGTTTCTTTTTTGGAAAAACTTTCGGATCTATTAATCAACTGTCAAGACAGTACAAAGAACATTAAAGATAAAAATTACTTTCAGGTCCGTAGACAACCTAGCGACGACTACAAGCATCAAAGCGAGCCGAAGGCACGCTGCCTTCATCGCCCTTCCATTACCTAAGACGGGCAAACCTTGTTATAGACAGTCAAAAAATCGTCGTAGCCAGGCAAAACTTGTTGTAATAAACAACCAGAAAATCGTTTGCGGTGTCCAGGCCGCGCACACTCTTTCGCATAGCAGATTGACAGTTCGACGTCCTAATCATGGTCCATGTCCTTGTCAACTATGAGCATCTCAACCGGGCACCCCAAACCGACCTCAAACGCCTGGATGGACGGCCAAGACACTAACCGGTCACAAAAATTCAATCCAGACGGGCGTCTCAAATACTCGGGCTGACTGACACCCCTCATATCAAGCTGAAATATAGGGCGTATATAGGCGCGCCCGGGCGCGTCTGTCACGTCGGACTGAAGATGGGGTCCCACGCGGAATTGCCCGAAAACCTGGCGGTCTGATGGACGTCTCCTCTGGTGAGGTGGGGGTGAACGCCGCGTGGCACCGTTCCGGCTCGCCACCCGAGGCTAAATCCGGCTATTCAGGCCGACGTCCCCCAACCCTAGCCCATCCACCTCCTCCCTCTCCATGCCAGCAGCCCAAACCCATCGACCTACTCTCTCTCGCTCCGCCGCTCTTTCTCCGGCTTTGCCATGGTCCGGCAGAAGATAACCACACACGCTATGCTCACACCGAAGCGTCGGTACCAGATTGAGAGGAGATTCGCGCGAGGCGCGCCACCCGTTGCCGGGCTGCCTTTGGACTCGCCGGAGCAGCAGCAGGAGTAGGAGTAGGTGGATAAGGAGGAAGAAGAGGAGCAACGGCCTACTCCGGTAGAGGTGGCGGATCCGGAGGAGGACAAGGCGGAGCAGCCTGAGCAGGAGCTGACGTCGGCTCCGCGCTTCAACCACTGGTGGAAAAACAGGCTTCCGTCCAGCCCCATAAGTCGCGAAGCTGTAGGAACCGCGACTAATGGGACCTTTAGTCGCGGTTCTGGAGGTGAACCGCGACCAAAGGCCTGGGCCCAGGGCGCTCGGTGGCCAGCTGGCGCACGTGAGGGTCTTTAGTCGCGGTTGGCCAGGACAACCGCGACTAAAGGCCTTCGGGCACCTTTAGTCACGGTTTGCCAGGCCAACCGCAACTAAAGCCCCTCCCCTATATATACCCATCCAGCAGCCAACACTTAGCCATTTGGAGCCAGACCCGCGACTAAAGGTGGTTGCGCGCGGGAACGAAAAACCCGCCAAAAAAGTCCCTTAGTCGCGGGTCGCCTCCCCAACCGCGACTAAAGGTTTCCCTTTAGTTGCGGGTCGCCTCCCCAACCGCGACTAAAGGCCCTTTAGTCGCGGGTCGCCTCCCCAACCGCGACTAAAGGGGGGGGGCTATAAATACAACCGCCCGACCCGTCGCCTCCATTTCTCTGCTCGTTCTCTGCCGCGCCGAAGGCCTGCCGCCCTCGCCCTCGACGCCGCCCGCCGTCGACCTCGCCCTCGACGCCGCCCGCCGTCGCCCGCGCCCTCGACGCCGCCCGCCGTCGCCCGCCGCCCCCTCTCGCCCACGTACGGCGCCCGTCGCCCCCTTTCGCCCTAGTACGCCGCCCGCCGGCCTCCCTCGCCCACCGCGCCGCCTCGCTGCCCTCAACGCCGGCGGCCGGCCTCGCCGCCCTCAACGCCGCCCCCCAATCCATCCTCGGGCCGCCGGCCTCGCCGCCCTCAACTGCTCTACAGAGCGATGATCGAGAGAGAGAGAGAGAGAGAGCAGAGAGAGAGAGAGAGGGAGGGAGAGAATTTTTTAACTAGTTAATTAACAAAAAAACGGTAAAATTTGATAATTAACAAAAACGGTAAAATTTGATAATTAACCCTAAACCTGTGGCGGCCTTTAGTCGCGGTTGGCCAGAAGAACCGCGACTAAAGGTCCTCCGCCCCGACGGCCGCCTGGCGCCCACGTGGACGGGCCGTTAGTCGCGGTTCTTAAGCAGCTGCGACTAAAGGTGGGGGGCTTTAGTCGCGCTTATTTGGTCGCGGTTGCGCAACCGCGACTAATGGCAGTTGCGAACCGCGACCAAAGGCCTTTTTTCCACCAGTGAACATGGAGGACACGGAGGCGGAGTTCGCCGTCACCCAAGCGGGCGAGATGGCGGAGCAGAAGGCCATCCTGGAGTCCATCCAGAATTAGGCCTATGTTTTTTTTGAAAGCTCAGGACAGCGAGGGCAGCCCCTCAATGACTTCAAGTTAACTCAACATAAATGTACATGTACAACTCTGTGGTGTTACATTAGGATGTGTATGTTAATCCATCACCACTAGAGAGGAATTAGAGAGGAGGGGATAAAATATAATACAAAGTAGTGTTCTGTTTGGCAAGCTAGATAGAAGTGACAAAGTTGTCCACGAACGGCACCAGAGCCTCCTTAACCCTGTATCTCATCATATGAAAATCGGCCTTGAATCTGAGGAGCCAGCCGTCGAACGTAGGCAGCACCCCCCTGAAGTGTCTGTTGTTGCGTTCCTTCCAAATGCTCCAGGCCGAAATGATGAATATGTCCATAAACATAGGGTTCGCCCACCTGGCTCTTGCCTCATGTATAAGTTGGAGCCTGTTGCCGCCGCTCATCCAATCGATCCCCAGCTACATCCAGCAAGCCCTACTGAACGGACAATGGAAGAAGAGATGCTCAACCGTTTCTTCGGGCGGGTCATCACAGAGGAGGCAAGCGTATACGTCATCACGCAGTTTCATGCCTCTCCTTTTTAGCATGTTCCTGGTATTCAGTCTGTCCGCTAGAAGGAGCCACGCAAAAACCCTCCATTTATTAGTGCATTTTGATCCCCAGATCCATTTGAAAGCGTCGTCCGCCACCACCTCACGAAAGTAATGATCGTAGTATTTCTTGGGACTGAATCCCGCGCCCCCCCAGGTGCATCTCCATGCGTCCCGGGCTTCAACGAGCTCCATGGAGGCCAAACTGCATTAAAGATCTCGCAGCTCTTCCCCGGCTTGCGTCGAGAGCGGTAGCTGAAAATTCCGCCCAAGTGTAGGTGCTGTCAGTAGCGCTTGCACCGAGACATCTTCG
Organism: Triticum aestivum; assembly: GCF_018294505.1. Taxonomy (NCBI): domain Eukaryota; kingdom Viridiplantae; phylum Streptophyta; class Magnoliopsida; order Poales; family Poaceae; genus Triticum; species Triticum aestivum. Next base: position 801,129,886 of record NC_057801.1, on the reverse strand, counting down.
TCAGTCGCAAAGGAGAACAGCCGGGGGTGGCTGTCACTAAAGATGCAATTGTGCCACAGATCCTTCCAGAATAGCACTGAGCTCCCGTCCTGAACCTCAACCGACGTAACCCCTTGGTAAATTGGAGCTAGTTGGAAGACATCGCGCCACCAGAACGATTCGCACTGATCAGCTGCATGTGGCACCCGACCCTCATAGTATTTGGACCAAATTAGGTTAACCCACGGCACATCACATCGATTGTAAAACTTGTGTAGTTGCTTGAGTAGCATGCCTTGGTTCTGAATTTGAAGGTTAATTATCCCCAACCCACCTTTCTCTTTGGGGCGACAGACAAGGGTCCAAGCCGCCATGGACATAGTTTTGTGGCCATCATCAGTTTCCTTCGCCCAGAGACAGTATCTCCTTAGTTTGTCAAGATGCTCCAAGATTTTCGGTGGCAGCCTGATCGAACACATAGCATAGATCGCGAGGGACGTGACCACCGAGTTGACTAGGGTAAGCTTTGACCCTAGGTCCAGCAGCGACGCCGCCGTGGACAACCTACGCTCGACCGAAGCCACCAGCGGCATTAGGTCAGAGACTGTGGGTTTAGCCGTGCCCATCTGCATGCCAAGGTACCTGAACGGCATCTCTCCAACCTTGCACCCCAAAACCTCAGCCAGTCGCTCCGTCGCGTCGACCGCCGTGTTGACAGTCATCAGAGTCGATTTATGAAAGTTGATGTGCAAACCTATGGAGGATGCGTAGTCCCGAAGAATGCGTTTGATCGTCTCCGCTTGCGCTTGGTCAGCTGGCATCACTAGGATCGTATCATCCGCGTATTGAATCACCGGGTAGTCACTCTCCACGGTGGGCATGGGCAGCTCGAGCTCCCCCTCCTAAAAGTGTCATCGATGGCCGCCTGAAGAAGGTCAGCTGCCAAGACAAAGATGAGGGGGGACAGCGGATCCCCCTGGCGCACCCCTCTCTTACAGAAGAATTGCCTACCCGGGGTTCCGTTTAGGAGTATCGAGGACTTTGCCGTCGAGAACAAGCAGTGGATCCACCCCAGCCAACGACTGTCAAAACCCATACACTCCATGATCTGCATCACTAGAGCGTGCTCGATCGTGTGGAAGGCCTTTGCGAAATCTAGCTTAAGGATGGCAATCTCCCTCTTCGAGTTTTGGCACTGATGGATGAATTCATACGCCCACGCCACACAGTCCTGGACCGATCTACCCTTCAAGAATCCGTATTGGTTGCGGTGGATAACTTTAAGGACCACTTTCTGTAAACGCCCACAGCTTTACCTGCGTGCAGCCTTTTGTTCTTTGATTTGGGCCACGGGTTATACTAGTACTATCTCCCCTAAATTTATGATGAAAATGGAGTGGAAACTTTGGAAACAGAGAGGAAATATGAAAATGAAAATGAAAATTTGCAAAACGGAAACCGAAATGAAATTGTTTATGTGGAAATGAAAACAAAAACAGAACGACATTTTCCGGTGGAACAGACGTGGAAAAACTTTCTGTTTCCGTGATTATGGAATTTCCGTTTTTACTATAGGCCTATAGCTGCTTTGTGGCACTAGGATCAAACAATACACAAGGACACAATGAACAAAATGGATTACTTAGGTCCAACTTTTACTACCACACACGTAGTTAACTAATCATAGATGCAATTGTCCTATACTACTACAATACAATTCTAAGTTGTTAACATAATCATATTATTTTGTAGCCATATTAACAATTCATTAAAAGATTGTTCGTGTATTTCTCTATGATTCATGGGGTTTCTAAGTTCCGCTCAACGCCCACTTCTGTTTCTGTATCTGCTCTGTACACTACTAGGAAAAGGCCTACTAATGACGCACTACTGGTGCGCCATTAGTATCACGCCACTAGTATTTTTTACTAATGGCGCACCAGTGGTGCGCCAGTAGTATCTGGTATACTAATGGCGCACCACTGGTGCGCCATTAGTATAGGCCACTGGTGCGCCATTAGTATAGGCCACGGTGCGCCATTAGTATAGGCCACTGGTGCGCCATTAGTATAGGTCACGGTGCGCCATTAGTATTTTTGAATTTTGAAGGCGGGAAAATAGTAGTGGCGCACTGTCTAACCCCCACCGTGTGCCATTGCTATTTTTGAATTTTGAATTTGGATCTGGATCGCGATTTTTTTGCCCATTTTTTGCTCTTTTTTTTGCTCGTTTTTTTGCATGATATTATTTCAAATTTTGTTCCCGTTTTTGGATATTGTACGTTCTTTTGTCGGAGAGGAGTTCGCCGGAGAGGAGGAGGAGGAGGTGACCGCAGAGGCGCTCGCCTACGTTGCCGGAGAGGAGGAGGACATCGCCGAAGAGGAGTTCACCGGAGCATCGGAGAGGGGGAAGGAGAAACCATGAGGGGATCACCGGAGAGGAGGGAGGAGGAGCTCACCGGAGAGGAGGGAGGAGGAGCTCACCGGAGAGGAGGGAGGAGGAGCTCACCGGAGAGGAGGGAGGAGAAACCGTGAGGGGAGGGGAGGGGAGGAGAGGAGAGGAGGGAGGAGGAGGTCGCCAGAGAGGAGAAGGAGGAGGTCGCCGGAGAGGAGGAGGGTAGTATGGTGGAGGAGAGAAGGGAAGATAGAGTGGAGGAGTGGAGGAGAGGTGGAGTGGAGGAAAAGAATGAAGAGGTAAGGAGGAGAGGACACGCCTAGCCATATATACAGTATAGTAATGGCGCACCGTGGGCAGGTGCGTCATTACTATATTTTTTTTACTTATTTTGAATTTTGAAGGCGTGAAGATACTAATGGCGCACCATGGGCAGGTGCGCCATTAGTAATTTTTTTTAATTTATTTATTTATTTTGAATTTTGAAGGCGGGAAGATAGTAATGGCGCACCATGGGCAGGTGCGCCATTAGTAAGTTTGATTTTTTTTTTGAATTTTTTTGCCTCCCCAGATCTTAAAAGCCCCGTATCTTTTTTTTCTGTTAGGTTTTTGAGGATTTTAAAAATGTTTAACGGGGTTCCCCCTGCTAAATTCGGATGTAACTTTTCGAGTAGATGATTTTTCATATAAAAAACTTTTTCATCCGAGTTCGTATGCAAAAGTTATGCCCATTTTTACAAATTCTCGAGAGATTTTGCAAAAAAGTCGAAAATTCATGTTTGTAAATTTTGCTAACAACTAGACCACATATCATATGAGAATCTTATTTTTTTTTATTTTTTTGACACTTCTATCATTTTCTTTTATTTTTTTGAAACTGAAAAGGCGGTCGGGGGTGCATTCGGGGGAATGTTTGGGCCAAATTACTAATGGCGCACCGTGGGATGGTGCGCCATTACTAGTTCAACTAGTAATGGTGCACTACTCCAACGGTGCGCCATTAGTAGTTTTGAAAAAAAAATAAAAAATAAAAATTTACTAATGACGCACCGTGGGATGTGGTGCGCCATTAGTATTTGCATACTAATGGCGCATCAACACATGGTGCGCCATTAGTATTTAGTAATGGCGCACCACATGTACAGTGCGCCATTAGTATTCATCCCGTCTATAGCCCTTTTTCTAGGTGGTATTCGCCCCGTGTCTGTTTCGGTAGTATCTGTTTTCGTATTCATTTTCAGGGTTTCTGTATTCGTTTCCGCATCTGCAAAAAAATATGAAAACAAATGTGGTAGAATCCAATTCCGCCCATTTCCGTTCCGTTTTCATCCCTAGTCATACATTTGTTTAAAAAAAGGCATACTAGTTTTTTTAGTAAAAAGAGGCATACTAGGAGTACTATTATTTGTTTTTGCATGACGTTGCCGAACTGCTCCTGGACAAAATGGACCGTTTGACCAGCCCACTACATGATGAATGTATATTTGAATATTCAAATGCGAACCTTTTCCTTTAAATTGTCCGTGCAATGTTGTAGGGCAATGCTTCCACTTTTAGTGCATGCAACCGGTGCTTCCAAAATGAGTAAGAACAAATCCTTCGACATTCAGAACCTTCTCCTAAAATATTTATGCCCAAACACCACATTCTCTCCAAAATAGTCCTTTGTAAGCTTTAACATGACCGACTTGGTTGTTCCGATGAACTCCAACATGCCAACATTCATGCTTTGGCTTCTTGTTTGACACCATGTCTGCATATAAAGCAATCACCATATCAAGTTCATCATCCTCATCCAATGATGATTCGTCGAAAAACAACTCGACAAAAGGTTCATCTGCAAAATAAGCACCTACAATTTCGATCACAATTATTTGGGACATAAAAAATGGGTGAGGAAATCCATCTAACACCTCGTGGACATCTAGAGGTGATGCAAGCGAGAGGAAGAGGTGGTAGGTTGGTGGAGGTCTGCTAAGCTCGAGAAGCCTGGAGGCGACAACTGAGAGACGATGGTCATTTGACCTACGTGCGTCGGGACAGATGGCCAGGAGGCGGCCGCCGCGACGGGACTACGAGGAGATCCTGCTGGGGCGGCTGGGGGTCGGCAGCTAAGGCGTGGAGAAGTGACCAGGGCGGCGGGGCCGCAGCTCACCAGCCGCCATCCAGATGAGAGTGAAAATTCATGTGGTTGCGTCCCACGTCAGGTATCGGGAAAGGTTTATGTGACGGTCATTTTATCCTTAATAGTGGGGAAGTTGGACTGAATTATATATACATGTCCCCAATAAATTTCACATTCCAGGGATCTATTGGAGTTGTTTTGTTTTTCCATTTTTTTCAATATCTGTTTATTTTGGGGATGAGGATTTGTTCGAGATTTCTTTAGGTGGTGAAGCTAAGGTTACTTTCAGACGAGCTTCTCTAGTCCAACTCCTTGCTAAACCTGATCATATGCCGGGCCAGGCTTAAAAAAGCCCGAACCCAGCCCGAAGCCCAAAACACACATTTTCTCAAGTCCGGCCCCAACCCGAACATAGGCCTGAAGCTCGAAAGCCCAGCATGAAACCTGAAAGCCTGGCCCGAATGTTGTTTCTCAGTGTTGTTACGTGTAGGCCCAGCCCAAAAAGTGCAAAGATGAAAGCCCAAGATCACCCCAAATATACTTTCGAGCCGCAAAACAAAGCCCGAGCCTAGCATGAGAGGCAAGCCCGACCCAGCCCGGCCCAGATTTTTGGGCCGGGTCGTAGGCCCATGATCAGGTTTCCTCCTTACCATGCCGCATAAGATAGTTTCAGGCGATGTCCACCCCGAGCAGCGGAGCGGTTTCATGGGGCACCGACGTCCGACCAGGTAGTTTCAGGCTTTAGCCGCGACAGTCCGTCCGTCGTAGTCGTCGACCGTTCCTCCGGCCGATCAACCACCAAGAACATTTCAAACTAGGCCGAAAGGGAAGCGATGGTAGCTGTGGACCGGCCGGTCGCGCCATGAAGACAAAATCAGCCGGAGTTGAAAGGGTTCAACGCTGGAATTTAAAATTGGGCGCGCATCACCACACCACCAGTCTATAAGCTTTCCGTTCGTGTCACAACAGTATCAATAAATAAGATTGGTACTATGACAAGTGCTTCCATAATTAACCAACAATGGTCGGTGCTAATTAACATATGTGCGTCTTCTATCTGTATCCGGACTGGCCATGGAGGCTGCTGGAGAGAGCCGTTTGGCGCGAACGGGGCTACGGATAGGCCTGCTTGCCGTTCACATATGTCGCCAGGACGTGCCCCGGGATGTCGTCGGCGAACTCGCGCCACGAGGTGGACGGCAGGACCACGAAATCGGCGTACTTCCCTTCGGCGAGGCTGCCCACAACATGGTCCAGGAAGCAGGCGTAGGCGGCAGATATCGTGTGCCTGCAGCGTGCGACAGAGAGAACTCTGTTATTTTCTGAGGTTGACATTTAGTTCAGACAAACGCAAAGGATGACATGCATGTGCAAAAGCAAAGGGTAACATTCGGTGCTATTTTCATAAACCTACATGTGCAAAGCAAAGGGTGTCATTCAGTGCTATTTCACAAAGAATAGTAAACTCGATCTGAGAAGTTTGCAGTGTGCAGATCTCAAATTCAGATACGAGTGGACCAGATGACAGCGAGAAATTCTACGGCATTTCTGAGACGGCGTGTATCCGACTAGATGGAACATAGCTGCAAAGGGACTCACGCTTTCAAGGAGTCGTCTAGGGGCAAGCGCTCCGTGGCGATCCAGGGCGCCTCCCATCCAGGCAGTTGGCGGGACATCGCGGTTTTAATCGCTTGCAAGGGGTAAATATCTGAAACCTGGAGGACAGAGACACATACAGTTAACTGGCTGGCTACATAACTTCGCCGCAAAAAATAGCTATATTACTTGTAAACTGATTTTCAGTTACTCAAGAGATTCGGGGAAATACATACAGGCCAATCAGAACCAAAAGCCAGATGTGCGCCACCGGCCAATAGTGACCGAAATAAATAGGAGCTCCGCTCAGCTCGTTCTACCCCGATCTTCTTTCCAGCAGAGTCGGCATCGTCCAACAAATGATCTGGCTGGCAAAAACAAGTATCGCTTTCAGAAAAACCATCATTACAAGCATTATATAAGATATAGCAATGGAAGAGAATGATCGACCTGCACAGATGCAATGATGCCATGCTCTCCGAAGCGCTTTGCTGCACCTGGGGATAGATGCTGAGCATGCTCAATCTGATTTCACACGAAGCAAGTTCAAATTATATTCAACTTATTAGTTAGTTACTACAAAAATGATTTGAGGGCAAAATCTCTTCTTCAGTATGCTACAGAAAAACATACCCGGAACCTACGGTCCTTCGTTCCATTCAAACTAACAACCTTGTCGAACATATCTAGCAGCATATCGTTAGCTTTATCTCCAATTGCATGTATGGCAACCTTAAAAAGAACAATATTACTTTCTCAGATGATGGTAAGCATGATTAAGCATGTGCACAAATGGAAAACATGTACCTGAAGTCCCGATTTGTCTGATTCTAATGTTGCATTCAGCAGAACATCCATATCTAACAATTGGAGACCATAATCGCCAGGAGCATCCTCATAAGGCTGACCATATATATTAAACATTTACAAACCAGAACATAACTGTTTATTATTTGAATTTATGGCGAATCAACTGCCTGGCTGACACAACCACGGGCGGAGCTATGGCAAAGTCAGGGGAGGGGGGTAACCCGCCCAGCCTTGGACAAATTAGTAAAGGAAAAAATTAAGAAAAGCCTAGATTAGACATTTGCTCCCCCAAACACCCATATTTTATAAAAAAATGGGATAATTTTTTATATATTAGCAAGCTATTGCTTAAGAAGTCGGAGTATTTAGTTCAGCGAAAAAAGGAAATGATTAATAAGTGTACACCTTTAAAGTTTCCACCACCAAATGAATAAGTACCAAAACCAGATACCTTTTTAAAACAACACTAACAAAAATCCAAACCTTATTTGCTAAAGGACCACCACAAATTTACATCCAGAAATTCAAAATGCAAAGAAGATTTAGTGGTAAATATCAACCCTCTAGATAACAATATGATGTGCATCTATTCCATAAAAAGTATGGTGTAGATATGAAATATCAGTGTACTAAGATGTAATTTTGAATGCACTTGCTGACACAACCTTTCTCAATTTACAGTTTCTTGCAGAAACAGAGACTGATCGGGCTAATCATATTGGTTTCCTTTATACATAACCAGATCAATACAAACTAGTACCATGATGTATCACATTCCATGCATGAGCATAAAACAGAGTATTTGTGAAGCTTTAGCCACAAAAAGACAGCATTGCTATGGACATAAATTCTACACCATCAATATAAATGCACTAACACTAACATGTCTGATAGGTACTCAGATCATACTCAAGACTACTTACCTCATAGAACCATGCACTTGAGGAACCCAAAGAACCATCAAGAAAAGCTTTCACACCACCTAGATGAATCCACCCACTTAAAGATCGACCTCTTTCATGAATAAGATCCTAGAAGAGATAATACGCAGATAAGTGTTAATAGTATTCGCATACTATTAAGCACTTAGAACAGAAGAGCTTGGTATATTTCATGAAACATAACTTACAGAAACACGAGGCCATGTCGGCATTGGGAAGAATAAGCAGACTCTGATCATCATCTTTCCCATAGAATGAGCCCATTCATACACATCTGTTGTGATGTGAGCACAATTCTTCAGAACAAATAAGGTTCCAGTCCAAAAAAAAGGGTTATAGATGAAAAACTACAAAAGTAGATCCTTGGTCCTTAAAAGAAAGGTACGAGTGAATCACATTGAAATTCATTAGGGGTCATCCAAACAACGGAAGAAACGTCCAGCTCTATATAAGATTTGATCGTAACATGAGCAGTATGGTTCTTTTACTTGAATTGGCAGAGTAATGCTTGATTATTGACAATATATATAGCAGTATGGTTCTTTTACTTCTATATAGCTTTATGTCTAACAGAATTAACAACATTTTATCATTGGGGGTACAAACCTCAATGTTTATGGAGAAGTTGCATTCCGTTGTTTAAAAAAAAAAGACATCAACAATGGACGCATCCCTACCAATAAATTCCGCAAAGTATAATGCAGTCATATATATGGAACTGCTGATATGTTCGGTTGTTAACTGTAGATTTTTGTAAGATACTTTGTATCTGAGTTTGCTGTTTTCATAACACCAATCTTACAAGCAAAAGTGGCACAAGATACCTGAAAAATCTTGCCAAGTTTGCTCTTCTGAGGTTCCAGGGAAATAACTTCCAACATCAACAACAGTAGTCACCCCTCTCATTAGAGCGTGTCTACTTGCTCTAAGGAGAGCCTCTCGCCTTTCATTAACAGAGTCTTCTCGAACCACATCAAATACAAGCTTCATAGCAGCATCAACCAGAAGACCAGTGGGCTCTGCAAATAATAATGCAGGTCAGGTAAATTTTTATCCTTACCTTACTGTTTACAACAATGTTTGCACTTGAAAGTACATGACCAATTAAAATAATAGTGCACATTAGATAGTTAAAACATATTATATCACCGATATCTTAATGTGGGAACTATGACTCCTTGAGAATTATGTGAAAATATATACAAAAATTTCAGAAAAAGACACACATAACCATGATAATTCATCATGAACTTTCTTGATCATAACAGTTGACGGTTTGCTTCTGAGTTTTTTTTTGTTGGTGAGTCCATATTTATGTTTGAATTGAAAATCTTATTGTGTTTGAAAAAGATTTATATTGGTTCAAGGTATAAACTAACAAAAATAATTCCTGGCCCACAAAGATAAAAGGTCAGTGTTAATTACTCAAGTTCAATAAAAAGGTTACCTCTTTCCGTTGTTCTTACAATAGTTCCACCAACTGGGTCATTTGTGTTTTTGTCAATCCCAGCAATCTTCATAGCTAGTGAATTGGCTAGTCCCATGTGACCATCCATGCGTGAGAGCCAAACCTGCAAAATGAAATAATTCAGTAGCAGTCCCTATGTAATGGCTTCTCAAAAGATGTCGAACTCGCGAGATTGAACTGAAAACACACTGGATTATCAGGAGATATATCGTCTAACCAAGCAGCAGTGGGGAATTCACCGCCCCAGAAATCATTGTTCCACCCTCCTCCGCGCACCCACCCGCCAGGATGTTTATCTGTTCAGAAAACAAGTCTCAGAGATACTAGTAGCATTGCAGAGAGATTTGGTGGTTGGTCTCAGAGAAGGAGCAGCGTAGTTCATCGAAACCTCTGACGGCTCCCTGCACCCTGCTGATGAACTCGTCTTTGCTCCTAACCCCTCGAAGCGGCACCCTCGCCAGCTGCAGCAATGTTGAGAAAGGAGCACACTGTGAAGTTAAATCTACACAACTGTAAGTCTGTAACTTCACGATCTGTCCATGTTATTATGGATTGCGAGGGGGTTCAGATAGGCGGCGATACCTGCAGGCCGCCGTCGATTAGGTGCACATGGGAGTCGATGAATCCTGGGAGCACCACATTGCCACTGAGATTCAACTCATACGTGTGGCGGCCCTTGAATTCCTGCACTTTACAGCCTATACAGTCAATTTTGAGCGAACCGCAGGAGACAGACAATATGTGTGCTTGCAGTTGCAGTTGCAGTTACAGTGACGCCGCAAAGCAGTTTCGGAAAAGAAAAAAAACAGATTGCAGATAATCTCTGCGGGGAGAGGGGGCAAGCAGGTCGGAAGGCGCAACCTTGAGGGAGTCGTAGGTGCCGACGCGGAGGACGCGGCCGGCGCGGACGGCCATGGCGGCGGCGAAGGGGCGGGCGGGGTCGGCGGTGTAGATGGTGGCGTTGGCCAGAATCATGTCGGCGAAGCGTCCCCGCGGCGGCCCTGCGAGAGGAGGAGAGGAGACGAGCTGAGCATGAGCTGAGCTTCCCCTCGCGGCGTTCGATACGGTCGGTGGCAGGGAGGAGGGGGGCGCGTACATGGGAGGCGGGAAGCGGGGTCGGGGAGGAGGAACACGGCGGCGACGGCGGCCAGTGCCGCGGCGCCGGCGGCGAGGAGAGCGCCCCGGGCGGCCATGTGGTGGACTGGTGGGGTGGGTGGCTGCCTGCGCAATCGGCTTGGGTCGGGCGGGCGGGTCTTGACGACACAAATGTACCAGGTTCTCTAGACCGGAGCCTGACCAAACTAAAGGAGGAAAACCTCCGGGCTCTGCATCGATCGATGCATGCGGCGATATTATTAAAAAATGTAACGGAGTCTTAAAATCCAAGAAAACTCAAAATCTGAGAAAAAAAGAAAATAAATGCGTAAAGCTTCACATCTGGCAAGAAAGCGTCACATCCGACGATAAAGAACAGGCTACGATGCCTACACAGCTAGCCTATTATTAGCTCACCATCCAAATCGGCTGAAGATAGCCCGTGCTATCGCCTCCCAGCGGTTGCACCCAATAACCATAAGCTTCATGTAGTCCACATGAGTGAGTAATGACCACATACAAATCCAGGTTGTAGCTTTGTAGATAACCTGAAAAAAAATAATGAATTTTTGTCCCATTAGAAATCATATCGTTTTTTATCTACCATATGACATGGATGCTCACGTTTTCTAGATTTATTTTTAAGGTTTAATGGCTTTATTCTTTTGGTGGTGAGAGAAAATGTCGGTCGACAACGGGGTATTTTAAGGTGACTTCGTCAATCTCAAAACTTGTCAGGTCAATCTTTGAAAGGTGCTCGTAGAAGTATGGTTTATATGTGTGCATTCATACGGTTGTGTATACATGTGAAAGCAACTCATTCCATACATGTGTAAGCATTTGCGTCTAGAGTGTTTATAGAGCAGCATATCACGCCGAATATTCATAAAGTTACTTCAGAGTATGGGGTGCAATAATGTCTTGATGAGGATGGATAATTCTGTTGTGGTCAATGCCATACATTTGAATGAGGGACATTCTATGATGGCGACTCCAGTTTTAGATGATTGCAGAGAGTTATTATGAGAGTTCGGGAAGATTACTATTGAGCACTGTAATAGAGAATCAAATGTAGTTGCTCATGAGCTAGCTGAGTGGGGGCGTGTAAACACCCCTTCTTTATGGGTGGATGCACCTTCAGTTACTATTGCTAAATTTTTAGCAGACGATGTAAGCGTTATTTGAGGTTAATAAAGCTAGTCATGAAGGCCTTTCCGTCAAAAAAAATGTAACGGAGTCTTAAAATCCAAGGAAACTCAAAATCTGAGAAAAGGAGAAAATAAATCCGTAAAGCTCCACATCTGGCAAGAAAGCGCCACATCCGGTGATAAAGAACAGGCTACGATGCCTACACAGCTAGCCTATTATTAGCTCGCCGTCCAAATCGGCTGAAGATAGCTCGTGCTACTGTCTCCCAGCGGTTGCATACAATAACCATAAGCTTTATGTAGTCCGCATGAGTGAGTAATGACCATATACGAATTCGGGTTGTAGCTCTGTAGATAACCTGAAAAGAATTAGTGGATTTTGTCCCATTAAAAATCATATTGTTTCTGATCTACCATATGACATGGATGCTCACATTTTCTAGATTTATTTTCAAGGTTTAAGGGCTTTATTCTTTTGGTGGTGAGAGACAATGTCGGTCGACAACTGGGCGTTTTAAGGTGACTCTGTCAATCTCAAAACTTGCCAGGTCAATCTTTCAAAGGTGCTCATAGAAGTATGGTTTACACGTGTGCATTCATAAGGATGCGTGTACATGTGAAAGCAACTCCTTCCGTACATGTGTAAGCATTTACGTCTAGAGTGTTTTGAAACTTGTCAAACATTTTGGGCAAGTTCAAAAACGATTGATGGTTTTCAAATTATCTGGGGCCTTTTATATTGTACTATGTATCTGGGGACATCCGTTCAGTTAGTCCGATGATTTCAAACTTCTACATCCCCAATAAAAAGGTCAAATTTGTTTCTTGATGCCTTATGAATTGCTCATTTTGGGCATCTCATGTGAAATCCATTCCCTTGAAACAGGTCCATGATAGTTCTTTATTGACAGGTACCTGTCCAGTTTTTAGTCCTATGTTTACACGAGCGAGAGCGACCCGACATTATTATTGTTTCAGTCTCTCGAATGCTCTTTCTCTTTCAGATGTACCTCTGACGGGCACAACAGACAGATGAGACGATGATCAACGGGGGCCGAGGGAGCTGGCTGTGGCACGACGACGATAGCAGCAGGGATACTTTGCGTTGTAGAAGTGTGGGGGTTGGTGGTCGTTGCGTGTTGGTATGATTGCGGGGCTGATCGGGTGCTTATGGGTTTGCATGCTCTATGAGTGGTTTGCATGTGCTTGGTCTGTATCGATTTTCGTCGGGTTATTCGTTAATTAACTATGCAGCTGTTTAATTAACCGATGAGGCAAATCTTTTGCCTCCATTTCGAAGAAGAAAATTCTGTTGTTTTTGCCAAACAAAAATCACTTTGTTATACATCGTTTCCAACATTTTATTTCGGAGAGATGAGATGGAGACGGACCTGGATGCAGTCTCCCTTGACTAACATTTTATGACTCGGCCATGCTCTGCGCTCATCTGCATCGGCATAGACTCACCGTGGGACGAGGCGCAGAGGCCAAACTCGTCGCCGTTCATGAGCACCACCCACCAGACGTCCGCGCGGCCGCTGCACTCGCTGACACGATGTAGGGCACGTGGAGGTCCCACGCTGCATGCTCTCGTACACGTAGACGTGCGCGGTGGCTTTGCAGTCGCGGTAGCACTTGAACGGCCCTCTCCCGTACCACATATGAGGAATGGGTCGAAGAAGACGGCAACTCACGGAGACCCAAAATCGTAAAGTTTCATGTGGCAGCCTTTTGAATTACCGAATTCGCTAGTGGCACGGACCAAAATTTCTGCTTTCTTTAAACCGAAAGGTTATTGCATAAATCTTGATGAGTTGGGTCGAATTTGAACGAGTCCAAGTGAGGTTTGCAAGTCCCTATTTTTTTTAGGTTAAGCTGCACATTATTTTGTACTTCCTCTGTAAACAAATATAAGAGCGTTTAGATCACTAAACGAGTTATCTAAACGCTCTTATATTTCTTTACGGAGAGAGTACACTATATCAAACCAAGAAAAATGCATAAATTCCCATGCAACCTTTTAGAAGTGATAATGTTTTGCCATTTGCAAGACCAAAATTTCTACAAATATTTCATATAAAGGCAAGAAAAATTAGATGCATTTGATGCAAGTTGAGATGGATGATGGTAGTTCAAGACCAAGTACAAAATATGCATGGGATTCTAGTTGATTGTTTAAAACAAGAATATGAAAGATAGATTTGGCCACAGAAGAACTGGTAAACAAACAATGAAATAGTTCCAGGACAAGGCACACATAGATTCTTTTCATATTTCAGATTTTTAGTTAGGATAATTATCCATTTTATTCTTGCGCATAAAATAGACAATAATGCATTCTAGAACCCTCGGTTAACTTTATATCTTTCATGAGACAACAACGTATATTTGCAATCCATCTAATTAGCTCAAAAATATATGTGAAGGTTTGCGATTTGTAAGTTCCATTTTCTCTAATAAGGAATAATTGGGCTAAACCAGAAACAAATAAGAGTCCACATCTAAAAAACTATGTCAAACTACTTGTAATATATGTTTTAAGTTCAAAGAAATTGCATTTTGATGAATTATAATATTAAGAAAATGTATGTAACTATTTAGCTATATCACTATGGTGTTGCTAAGATTTCAAAAAAATATTGATTAATGTCGTATGTCAAAATAATAAATCATAATTATAAAGAAGTAAAAAAATTTAGTCTAAATAGATAATAGACATTTAATTGTGTGTACCTTAGTAGTCTTTTACTAGCTGCAAATAAACACATTAATATTAGTAACATTTTATGTTAATCTACTACCACTATAAAAGTACGAGAGGGCGGAGAACCAAATCATTCTATCCATCGAAACATCGAGAAATAAGGATTCGGAGGATCCTCCCGCCTCCTCAGCGATTTGGGCTTCCTGGCCGTTGGATCGAAGCGCTTGATGCGATCTGAGCCGTCGGATCGAGCCCTGGAATGACCTCGTCCATCGGATAAAAAATAGTAACTGTTGCAATGAACAGTCTCACCTCAACCGTGCCACCGCGGGTAAATAGCCTGCCCCGCCGGGGGCATTTTCGTCATTTCACTCGCCCGGGGTATAAAAGGGCCGGCTCCCGTGGAGGCAAACCCTAGCCGGCTCCCCTCCCCCTCCCGCGCGCCTCCTCTCCCTCTCTCTCGTTCCCCTCCCCTCCCCTCGCCTCCCCTCCCGCACGCCTCCTCTCCTCCCGCCCACATCGCCGCCGTCGCCGCCGCCACCCGCCTCCCCGCGCGGTCGACGGCCAGATCCACCGCAGCAAAGCCCCCCCTCCTCCCCAAAAGCGGAGGGAGGACGAGGAGCACGACGGCGGCGGCAGCGGGGAGGAGCAGCACCACTCCTTCGTCCTACCCGCCCGACCCCCGACGCTCACTTCCCCGGCGTCGTCGCCGTCGTCCACAACCACCGCCACCGCGCCCCCACCCTCTCCCCATCGCTGCAGGGCCCCACCTTCTCCCAATCCCCTCACCCTTCTCTCCCGTGGCCAGTGGATTCGCCCCTCGCGGGATCGATTCCTCCAAGCCAGCAGTCTGCAGGGTCGGACGGGAGCGGCATGGCCCCCATCGGTGCGTCGGTGGCGACGGTCCTGTGGGTCGAGGCTGACCCCCAATGGCGCTAGCACTGCGTCAAGCCAGCGCGTGCTTCTGCTCGCGGGCACTGAAGGCGCTGCGGGGGATCGAGTGGCTGCAGGCGCTGGTGCGCGGCCGGCTGGTGTAGAGGCAACTCGCCGTCACGCTCAGCCGCATGGAGGCGTTGCTGAGGGTGCAGGAGCGCGCTGCTCCGCCGACGCTCAATCACAGGACCTCAACGGCCGTGCCGATCCGCTCAGGGAACCTGAGGTACATATCCTTTTGGACTGAATGTGCATTTGCAATACCAAATTCGATCAATGATTTGTGCAGTTCTCGTTCCTGCAAATTTGATAGAGTCGCTCTGTGTCCTGTGGCAAGAGAATTTGATAGAATTGCTCTGTGTCACGTGGAAGAATTTTTGTTCCTATTTATTACAGTACAGATTATACTAATGCATCTTCAGTTATCAAGGGTGTGGCATATCTTGGCAGCTTAGTGGGGATTGAGGTATATCCACCTTTCCTATTTATTTTTGCATCTTTGTGTAATTATATTGTTCATGGAAACATTTATTTGGGACAACTGCACGATAGAAAAGTTACATGTCGGTAAGTTGGAGATGCGCCATGAATTCTACTGTCCTTGAACCTGCTTAATTAAGTTGTTTCCACGCTTGATTCCGTTAGTTCTCAACCTGCGAGGTGCCCTTGTAGGTTTTTTAGGCTGCGATGATCTGTGTATTATAATGATTGGATTCGATTTGGTAGGTGTGCGTGCGTGGTGTACAGTCCAGTTGTGGATTAAAGCCTGCTGAATTCAGTTGATTCGGTGCTTGCTGTTACGCTCGACTTCCTATTGTTAGTTGTACTCGCTTGCTTCGAGTTCCTCGTGGTAGCACCCCATCAGTTTGATGGGGATAACTGAGCTGCGGGTTTTTTAGGCTGCGATGATCTGTGTATTATAATGATTGGATTCGATTTGGTAGGTGTGCGTGCGTGGTGTACAGTCCAGTTGTGGATTAAAGCCTGCTGAATTCAGTTGATTCGGTGCTTGCTGTTACGCTCGACTTCCTATTGTTAGTTGTACCCGCTTGCTTCGAGTTCCTCGTGGTAGCACCCCATCAGTTTGATGGGGATAACTGAGCTGCAGGTTTTTTAGGCTGCGATGATCTGTGTATTATAATGATTGGATTCGATTTGGTAGATGTGCATGCGTGGTGTACAGTCCAGTTGGATTAAAGCCTGCTGAATTCAGTTGATTCGGTGCTTGCTGTTACGCTCGACTTCCTATTGTTAGTTGTACCCGCTTGCTTCGAGTTCCTCGTGGTAGCACCCCATCAGTTTGATGGGGATAACTGAGCTGCAGGTTTTTTAGGCTGCGATGATCTGTGTATTATAATGATTGGATTCGATTTGGTAGGTGTGCGTGCGTGGTGTACAGTCCAGTTGTGGATTAAAGCCTGCTGAATTCAGTTGATTCGGTGCTTGCTGTTACGCTCGACTTCCTATTGTTAGTTGTACCCGCTTGCTTCGAGTTCCTCGTGGTAGCACCCCATCAGTTTGATGGAGATAACTGAGCTGCAGGTTTTTTAGGCTGCGATGATCTGTGTATTATAATGATTGGATTCGATTTGGTAGGTGTGCGTGCGTGGTGTACAGTCCAGTTGTGGATTAAAGCCTGCTGAATTCAGTTGATTCGGTGCTTGTTGTTACGCTCGACTTCCTATTGTTAGTTGTACCCGCTTGCTTCGAGTTCCTCGTGGTAGCACCCCATCAGTTTGATGGGGATAACTGAGCTGCAGGTTTTTTTAGGCTGCGATGATCTGTGTATTATAATGATTGGATTCGATTTGGTAGGTGTGCGTGCGTGGTGTACAGTCCAGTTGTGGATTAAAGCCTGCTGAATTCAGTTGATTCGGTGCTTGCTGTTACGCTCGACTTCCTATTGTTAGTTCTACCCGCTTGCTTCGAGTTCCTCGTGGTAGCACCCCATCAGTTTGACGGGGATAACCGAGCTGCAGGTTGGGACTAAATTAGTTCATGTCCTGAGCCTTTTGTAACTTCAAGTACCCTTCTTATTATCACCTGCCTTATGGCTAGAAATGCTTGCATCCATTTGGTGGTTACAGTTGTCAACCTTTTATGATATCCTCTCTCTGCTTGCACCTCTTCATGTGAACTCCTCCCAATTCTTACCACTTTTTGGGTTGTTTGATTCAGGTTTCTTTTTCTAAAATTAAATCAAGTCTCAAGGTTTCTTTTTCTAAATATAGTTACCTAAAGATTTTATTTGTTTGGATACAACCTCTGAATTCAAAAGCAAAACATGGATGTTGTGATAGCGGTGGAAGAAACACTCTTAATTGTTTTTGATAAATAACGATGCCTTTCTTATAGAGGTTTTTTTGGTGCTTTTGTGCTCGTCGGCGGGACGGTGCAAGCGCAACTCCGACGTGGTTCCTTGCCGGTTGGACGGCGTTCATGCGCAACCCCGGCGTGCACTGAGTACTGCCTCGACTACAACCTCCCTCGGTGAGCTCCATCTTCCACCTGCTCCTCTGATTCGGCTACTGTATGGGACATGGCCATCGAGAAATAAGGATGCCAATGAGCCTCCAGCCTCCTCAGCGATTTGGGCTTCCTGGCCGTTGGATCGAAGCGCTTGATGCAATCTGAGCCGTCGGATCGAGCCCTGGAACGACCTCGTCCGTCGGATAAAAAATAGTTATTGCTGGAATGAACAGTTTCAGCTCGACCGTGCCACCGCGCGTAAATAGCCTGCCCCGCCGAGGGCATTCTCGCCATTTCGCTTTGTCTGTGGCTGGCGTTCGTGCTAGGGCGATGATGATTAACTGTGGCTGGAATAAGCGTGCCTTTGAGCAATCAAGGCACCTGTGGGTATCAAGTTGGATCCTCCCTGTTGTCTCTAGAATCCTTTCTGATCCTGTGATACCTATTGATCTGTCCTTGGATGGTCATTCTTGTTGAGTGATAACCAGGGCAGCTCCATTGTGTAAACAGATTGATCTGGTGATAAGAGATGATGGGGATAGGTTATATGATCGAGAAAAGGCGAATCTGAGCCCACTATGCAATAAAACTGCAGCTACCTCCCCTAATGTGTGTAGTATTGAAGGCAAAAGAGAACTTTTAATGTCTTGCTACTTTAAAATCCCAAAAAGGTGCATTCTTCCTTTGCTGGTTACTGATTCTTGATCCTAAGATGACCCCATTTATATAGTGGTTCTATCCTTCTGATTTGAACTGGGAGAGGGCCACTGATTCTTGATCTTAAGGTGACTCCATTTTTCTATGCCTCATGCTCATGCTGCTCTACGTTCCCTTTTAAAGATTCTTGCTTGCATTTTGGGTTGGTTTTCTGCTCTATGTTCCTTTTTAGCATTTCTTTTCGCTGTTGCTGCATTCCCTTTTTTGTATATTACATGTTCTTTTTGTATCTCATTCTGCATGTAACATTGAGATGAAAGGTTATATCTGATATCATTGAGAGGAGCAGGTCACCATCCCTACCTCCCTCTTCAAATCCCACCCAACACAATTGTGGTGAGCCCCCCTCTCATTCTGGTTAACTGCAGCTCATCCATGGTTTTATTTTGGACCGTCTAAATTCTGGTTAACTGCAGCTCATCCATGGTGTACCTTTTCCTTTTTTTCCTTGCAGGTTGGTCCGCTGTCTACAGGTGCTCGTTATTCTGGCCAATTTGTTGTGCTCTATCTTCGACCACCTCTTTGCAGGGATTGTTGTTTATTAACTACAAGTATTTAGCACCTTTTAACAAAATTGGAAGTCTTTTCCATCCTGAGCTCATTCCCAGGCCTACTCTGGAACATTTTCCTACGGATAAGAGGGCCACAATAACAACCAATTGATCAGACTTTGTAAGGTGGTAGGGATCAAAGAATAGCGGATATGAGTCTTTCTTTGCCTTCTCACTGTTGATTCAGTTTTATGTAGTCTGCACGGAAGATTAGCCATCAAATATAATACATTACATAGATTAAAAACATATATTAGAAATATGTGCAGGTTTGGATTTGATATGACCTGAAATAACTATATTTGTTATGGACTCCTGCCATTAGAACAAATGTCCTATAACTAGCTCTGCTTTCATTGCCATGTAGTTTTGCTAGCGTAAATACTTGCTTTTGTTTATGTTTTCCCGCCTTTCGGAACAAGCCATCACTACTACCTCATGATTATGGTGTGTGTCTATGTGATGATATATGGAAAATGTGTTTCTGTTTTTACATTGATAAAACATGCGTTTAGTTGGACCGGCCGAGAATAGTTCTCTGATTAATGCTTACAGTTTACTGTCAACTACTTCTACTGATGGCTTACATTTTTATAGATTGTGACCATAATTGTGAGCCATATAGGAGGTCACTCACTGGATAAATATAATGGACTGGAGTGGGGATTGAGTACCTTCCGAAACGGGCCTCACTCTCTGGTTTCTCCTTCCACAACATGGTGTAGGATGCAGCATGTTGTCGTGCAAGGTACTGATGGTCTCTGAGGTGAGCTCTTTATGTGATTCTAATGGTGCTTTGTCTCCCTTTGCAAGTATAGTGACATTTTAGTGTATATGAATTTTGTGTTGATTGACTGGAAGTCAGGGTTCTGTACGATGATTTATATATGTCCCTGAATTTCATTATATTTCCTGTGTGCTCATTTGTCCTGGAAGTATCGTACATGCACCTCCACTCATAGCATGGCCACAATGTGAATTAGTTGATTAGGATTTTATACGTTTCCTTTTACCCTTTCTATTGTAACTTTAGTACCGCATAGTTTATTTATTCAATCGATTATCAAGATGTAGGTTATCCTTTTGCATGGCATGCCTAAAAGTGAATATCACCAAATAGTTGTTTTGCTGATGTTATGTTTTTTTTCAAGCTGAAACTTGTTGTTCCATACCAATATATCCCAGTGGGAGCACGTTGTGTCTATTGTTGGAAATATGCCCTAGAGGCAATAATAAATTGATTATTATTATATTTCCTTGTTCATGATAATCGTTTATTATCCATGCTAGAATTGTATTGATAGGAAACTCAGATACATGTGTGGATACATAGACAACACCATGTCCCTAGTAAGCCTCTAGTTGACTAGCTCGTTAATCAATAGATGGTTACGGTTTCCTGACCATGGACATTGGATGTCGTTGATAACGGGATCACATCATTAGGAGAATGATGTGATGGACAAGACCCAATCCTAAGCCTAGCACAAGATCATGTAGTTCGTATGCTAAAGCTTTTCTAATGTCAAGTATCATTTCCTTAGACCATGAGATTGTGCAACTCCCGGATACCGTAGGAGTGCTTTGGGTGTGCCAAACGTCACAACGTAACTGGGTGGCTATAAAGGTACACTACGGGTATCTCTGAAAGTGTCTGTTGGGTTGGCACGAATCGAGATTGGGATTTTGTCACTCCGTGTAAACGGAGAGGTATCTCTGGGCCCACTCGGTAGGACATCATCATAATGTGCACAATGTGACCAAGGGGTTGATCACGGGATGATGTGTTATGGAACGAGTAAAGAGACTTGCCGGTAACGAGATTGAACAAGGTATCGGTATACCGACGATCGAATCTCGGGCAAGTACCATACCGCTAGACAAAGGGAATTGTATACGGGATTGATTGAGTCCTTGACATCGTGGTTCATCCGATGAGATCATCGTGGAACATGTGGGAGCCAACATGGGTATCCAGATCCCGCTGTTGGTTATTGACCGGAGAACATCTCGGTCATGACTACATGTCTCCCGAACCCGTAGGGTCTACACACTTAAGGTTCGATGACGCTAGGGTTATAAAGGAAGCTTGTATGTGGTTACCGAATGTTGTTCGGAGTCCTGGATGAGATCCCGGACGTCACGAGGAGTTCCGGAATGGTCCGGAGGTAAAGATTTATATATAGGAAGTCCTGTTTCGGCCATCGGGACAAGTTTCGGGGTCATCGGTATTGTACCGGGACCACCGGAAGGGTCCCGGGGGCCCACCGGGTGGGGCCACCTGCCCCGGGGGGCCACATGGGCTGTAGGGGGTGCGCCTTGGCCTACATGGGCCAAGGGCACCAGCCCCTAGAGGCCCATGCGCCAAGATAAAGGAAAAAGGGAAGAGTCCTCAAGGGGGAAGGCACCTCCGGGGTGCCTTGGGGAGGATGGACTCCTCCCCATCCTTAGCCGCACCCCTTCCTTGGAGGAGGGGGCAAGGCTGCGCCTCTCCCCTCTCCCTTGGCCCTATATATAGTGGGGAAAAGGAGGAGCAATCATACCTAAGGCCTTTGGTTGCCTCTCCCTCCCTCCCGTGACACCTCGTCCTCTCCCGTAGGTGCTCGGCGAAGCCCTGCAGGATTGCCACGCTCCTCCATCACCACCACGCTGTTGTGCTGCTGCTGGATGGAGTCTTCCTCAACCTCTCCCTCTCTCCTTGCTGGATCAAGGCGTGGGAGACATCGTCGAGCTGTACGTGTGTTGAACGCGGAGGTGCTGTCCGTTCGGCACTAGGATCATCGGTGATCTGAATCACGACGAGTACGACTCCATCAACCCCGTTCACTTGAACGCTTCCGCTTAGCGATCTACAAGGGTATGTAGATGCACTCTCCTTCCTACTCGTTGCTGGTCTCTCCATAGATAGATCTTGGTGATTCGTAGGAAAATTTTTGAATTTCTGCTACGTTCCCCAACAGTGGTATCAGAGCTAGGTCTATTGCGTAGATTCTTTGCACGAGTAGAACACAAAGTAGTTGTGGGCGTCGATATTGTTTAATATGCTTGCCGTTACTAGTCTTATCTTGATTCGGCGGCATCGTGGGATGAAGCGGCCCGGACCAACCTTACATGTACGCTTACGTGAGACCGGTTCCACCGACAAACATGCACTAGTTGCATAAGGTGGCTGGCGGGTGTCTGTCTCTCCCACTTTAGTCGGATCGGATTCGATGAAAAGGGTCCTTATGAAGGGTAAATAGCAATTGGCATATCACGTTGTGGTTCATGCGTAGGTAAGAAACGTTCTTGCTAGAAACCCATAGCAGCCACGTAAAACATGCAAACAACAATTAGAGGACGTCTAACTTGTTTTTCAGGGTATGCTATGTGATGTGATATGGCCAAAAGGATGTGATGAATGATATATGTGATGTATGAGATTGATCATGTTCTTGTAATAGGAATCACGACTTGCATGTCGATGAGTATGACAACCGGCAGGAGCCATAGGAGTTGTCTTTATTTATTTGTGACCTGCGTGTCAACTTAAACGTCATGTAATTACTTTACTTTATTGCTAACCGTTAGCCATAGTAGTAGAAGTAATAGTTGGCGAGGCAACTTCATGAAGACACGATGATGGAGATCATGATGATGGAGATCATGGTGTCATGCCGGTGACGATGATGATCATGGAGCCCCGAAGATGGAGATCAAAAGGAGCAAAGTGATGATGGCCATATCATGTCACTATTTGATTGCATGTGATGTTTATCATGTTTATACATCTTATTTGCTTAGAACGACGGTAGTAAATAAGATGATCCCTTACAACAATTTCAAGAAGTGTTCTCCCCTAACTGTGCACCGTTGCGACAGTTCGCTGTTTCAAAACATCACGTGATGATCGGGTGTTTTATTCAGACGTTCAAATACAACGGGTGTTGACGAGCCTGGCATGTACAGACATGGCCTCCGAACACACGTGAAACACTTAGGGTTAACTTGACGAGCCTAGCATGTACAGACATGGCCTCGGAACACGGAGACCGAAAGGTCGAACATGAGTCGTATAGAAGATACGATCAACATGAAGATGTTCACCGATGATGACTAGTCCGTCTCACGTGATGATCGGACACGGCCTAGTTTGACTCGGATCATGTAATCACTTAGATGACTAGAGGGATGTCTATCTGAGTGGGAGTTCATAAGATGAACTTAATTATCCTGAACATAGTCAAAAGGTTTTTGCAAATTATGTCGTAGCTCACGCTATAGTTCTACTGTTTAGATATGTTCCTAGAGAAAATATAGTTGAAAGTTGATAGTAGCGATTATGCGGACAGTAGAAAGCTTATGTCCTTAATGCACTGCTCAGTGTGCTGAACCCCAAACGTCGTCTGTGGATGTTGCGAACATCGGACATACACGTTTTGATAACTACGTGATAGTTCAGTTAAACGGTTTAGAGTTGAGGCACCAAAGACGTTTTTGAAACATCGCGAAACATATGAGATGTTTTGAGGGCTGAAATTGGGATTTCAGGCTCGTGCCCATGTCAAGAGGTATAAGACCTCCGATGACTTTCTTAACCTGCAAACTAAGGAGAAAAGCTCAATTGTTGAGCTTGTGCTCAGATTGTCTGAGTGCAACAATCATTTGAATCGAGTGGGAGTTGATCTTCCAGATAAGACAGTGATGGTTCTCCAAAGTCATTGCCACCAAGCTGTTAGAGCTTCGTGATGAACTATAACATATTAGGGATAGATATGATGATCCTTGAGGTATTCGCGATGTTTGACACCGCGAAAGTAGAAATCAAGAAGGAGCATCAATTGTTGATGGTTGGTGAAACCACTAGTTTCAAGAAGGGCAAGGGCAAGAAGGGATACTTCATGAAACGGCAAATCAGCTGCTGCTCTAGTGAAGAAACCCAAGGTAAAACCCAAACCCGAGACTAAGTGCTTCTATAATAAGGGGAACAACCACTAGAGCAGAATTACCCTAGATACTTGGTAGATAAGAAGGCTGGCAAGGTTGATAGAAATATATTGGATATACATTGTGTTAATGTGTACTTTGCTAGTACTCCTAGTAGCACCAGGGTATTAGATACCGGTTCGGTTGCTAAGTGTTAGTAACTCGAAACAAAAGGCTACGGAATAAACGGAGACTAGCTAAAGGTGAGCTGACGATATGTGTTGGAAGTTTTTCCAAGCTTGATATGATCAAGCATCGCACGCTCCCTCTACCAAAGAGATTGGTGTTAAACCTAAATAATTGTTATTTGGTGTTTGCGTTGAGCATAGACATGATTGGATTACGTCTATCGCAATACGGTTATTCATTTAAGGAGAATAATGGTTACTCTGTTTATTTGAATAATACCTTCAATGGTCTTGCACCTAAAGGAATGGTTTATTGAATCTCGGTCGTAGTGATACACATTTTCATGCCAAAAGATATAAGATAGTAATGATAGTACCACTTACTTGTGGCACTGCCATGTAAGTCATAATGGTATAAAACGCATGAAGAAGCTCCATGTTGATGGATCTTTGGACTCACTCGTTTTTGAAAAGTTTGAGACATGCGAACCATGTCTATTGGTGTATATGCATGAAGAAACTCCATACAAATGGATCGTTCGGACTCACTTGATTTTGAATCACTTGAGATATGCAAATCATACCACATGGGCAAGATGACTGAAAAGCCTCATTTTCAGTAAGATGGAACAAGATAGCAACTTGTTGGAAGTAACACATTTTGATGTGTGCAGTCGAATGAGTGCTGAGGCATGCAGTGAATATCATTATGTTCTTACTTCACAGATGATTCGAGTAAATGTTGAGTATATTTACTTGATGAAACACAAGTCTGAATTATTGAATGGTTCAAGTAATTTCAGAGTGAAGTAGCAGATCATTGTGACAAGAGGATAAAATGTCTATGATATGATCATAGAGATGAATATCTGAGTTACGAGTTTTGGCACACAATTAAGACATTGTGGAAATTGTTTCGCAATTAATACCGCCTGGAACACCATAATGTGATGGTGTGTCCGAACATCATAACTGCACCCTGTTGGATATGATGCATACCATGATGTCTCTTATCGAAGTACCACTATAGTTTATGGGTTAGGCATTAGAGACAACCACATTCACTTTAAATAGGGCACCACGTAATTCCGTTGAGATGACACCGTATGAATTATGGTTTAGAGAAACCTAAGCTGTCATTTCTTAGAAGTTTGGGGCTGCGATGCTTATGTGGAAAGGTTTCAGGCTGATAAGCTCGAACCCAAAGCGGATAAATGCATCTTCATAGGACACCCAAAACCAGTTGGGTATACCTCCTGTCTCAGATTCGAAAGCAATAAGGGATTGTTTCTAGAATCGGGTCCTTTCTCGAGGAAAAGTTTCTCTCGAAAGAGTTGAGTGGGAGGATGGTGGAGACTTGATGAGGTTATTGAACCGTCACTTCAACAAGTGTGTAGCAGGGCACAAGAAGTTGTTCCTGTGGCACCTACACCAATTGAAGTGGAAGCTTATGATAGTGATCATGAAGTTTCGGATCAAGTCACTACCGAACCTCGTAGGGTGACAAGGATACGTACTACTTCAGAGTGGTACAGTAATCCTGTCTTGGAAGTCATGTTGCTGGACAACAATGAACCTACGAGCTATGGAGAAGCGATGGTGGGCCCGGATTCCGATAAATGGCTCAAGGCCATAAAACCCGAGAGAGGATCCATGTATGAAAACAAAGTGTAGACTTTGGAAGAACTACTTGATGGTCGTAAGGCTGTTAGGTACGGATGGATTTTAAAAGGAAGACAGACAATGATGGTAAGTGTCACCATTGAGAAAGCTCGACTTGTCGTTAAGATGTTTTTCGACAAGTTCAAGGAGTTGACTACGATGAGACTTTCTCACTCGTAGCGATGCTAAGAGTCTGTTGGAATTATATTAGCAATTACTGCATTATTTATGAAATCTTGCAGATAGGATGTCAAAACATTGTTTCCTCGATGATTCTTGAGGAAAGGTTGTATGTGATACAACCGGAAGGTTTTGTCTATCCTGAAATATGCTAATAAGTATGCAAAGCTCCAGCAATCCTTCTGAGGACTGGAGTGAGCATCTCGGAGTTGGAATGTATGCTTTGATGATGATCAAAGATTTTGGGTGTATACAAAGTTTATGAGAAACTTGTATTTCCAAAGAAGTGAGTGGGAGCACTATAGAATTTCTGATGAGTATATGTTGTTGACATATTGTTGATCAGAAATGACGTAGAATTTCTGGAAAGCATATAGGGTTATTTTGAAAGTGTTTTTCAATGGAAAGCCTGGATTAAGCTGCTTGAGCATTGAGCATCAAGATCTATAAGGATAGATCAAAACGCTTAATGGTACTTTCAAATGAGCACATGCCTTGACGTGAGCTTGAAGGTGTTCAAGATGGATCAGTCAAAGAAGGAGTTCTTGCCTGAGTTGTAAGGTATGAAGTTAAGACTTAAAGCTCGACCATGGCAGAATAGAGAGAAAGGACTAAGGTCGTCCCCTATGCTTAAGACATAGGCTCTACAGTATGCTATGCTGTGTACCGCACCTGAAGTGTGCTTTACCATGAGTCAGTCAAGGGGTACAAGAGTGATCCAAGAATGAATCACAGGACAGCGGTCAAAGTTATCCTTAGTAACTAGTGGACTAAGGAATTTTCTCAATTATGGAGGTGGTAAAAGAGTTCGTCGTAAAGGGTTACGTCGATGCAAGCTTAACACCTATCCGGATAGCTCTGAGTAGAGATACCGGATACGTATAATGGAGCAACAATTTAGAATAGCTCCAAGTAGAACAGTTATTTGGAATAGCTCCAAATAGAGCGTGGTAGCTGCATCTAGGAGATGACATAGAGATTTGTAAAGCACACACGGATCTGAAAAGTTTCAGACCCGTTGACTAAAACCTCTCTCACAAGCAACATGATCAAACCCAGAACTCTTTGGGTGTTAGTCACATGACGATGTGACTTGTCAGTGTTAATCACATGGCGATGTGAACTAGATTATTGACTCTAGTGCAAGTGGGAGACTGTTGGAAATATGCCCTAGAGGCAATAATAAATTGATTATTATTATATTTCCTTGTTCATGATAATCGTTTATTATCCATGCTAGAATTGTATTGATAGGAAACTCAGATACATGTGTGGATACATAGACAACACCATGTCCCTAGTAAGCCTCTAGTTGACTAGCTCGTTAATCAATAGATGGTTACGGTTTCCTGACCATGGACATTGGATGTCGTTGATAACGGGATCACATCATTAGGAGAATGATGTGATGGACAAGACCCAATCCTAAGCCTAGCACAAGATCATGTAGTTCGTATGCTAAAGCTTTTCTAATGTCAAGTATCATTTCCTTAGACCATGAGATTGTGCAACTCCCGGATACCGTAGGAGTGCTTTGGGTGTGCCAAACGTCACAACGTAACTGGGTGGCTATAAAGGTACACTACGGGTATCTCTGAAAGTGTCTGTTGGGTTGGCACGAATCGAGATTGGGATTTTGTCACTCCGTGTAAACGGAGAGGTATCTCTGGGCCCACTCGGTAGGACATCATCATAATGTGCACAATGTGACCAAGGGGTTGATCACGGGATGATGTATTATGGAACGAGTAAAGAGACTTGCCGGTAACGAGATTGAACAAGGTATCGGTATACCGACGATCGAATCTCGGGCAAGTACCATACCGCTAGACAAAGGGAATTGTATACGGGATTGATTGAGTCCTTGACATCGTGGTTCATCCGATGAGATCATCGTGGAACATGTGGGAGCCAACATGGGTATCCAGATCCCGCTGTTGGTTATTGACCGGAGAACATCTCGGTCATGACTACATGTCTCCCGAACCCGTAGGGTCTACACACTTAAGGTTCGATGACGCTAGGGTTATAAAGGAAGCTTGTATGTGGTTACCGAATGTTGTTCGGAGTCCCGGATGAGATCCCGGACGTCACGAGGAGTTCCGGAATGGTCCGGAGGTAAAGATTTATATATAGGAAGTCCTGTTTCGGCCATCGGGACAAGTTTCGGGGTCATCGGTATTGTACCGGGACCACCGGAAGGGTCCCGGGGGCCCACCGGGTGGGGCCACCTGCCCCGGGGGGCCACATGGGCTGTAGGGGGTGCGCCTTGGCCTACATGGGCCAAGGGCACCAGCCCCTAGAGGCCCATGCGCCAAGATAAAGGAAAAAGGGAAGAGTCCTCAAGGGGGAAGGCACCTCCGGGGTGCCTTGGGGAGGATGGACTCCTCCCCATCCTTAGCCGCACCCCTTCCTTGGAGGAGGGGGCAAGGCTGCGCCTCTCCCCTCTCCCTTGGCCCTATATATAGTGGGGAAAAGGAGGAGCAATCATACCTAAGGCCTTTGGTTGCCTCTCCCTCCCTCCCGTGACACCTCCTCCTCTCCCGTAGGTGCTCGGCGAAGCCCTGCAGGATTGCCACGCTCCTCCATCACCACCACGCCGTTGTGCTGCTGCTGGATGGAGTCTTCCTCAACCTCTCCCTCTCTCCTTGCTGGATCAAGGCGTGGGAGACATCGTCGAGCTGTACGTGTGTTGAACGCGGAGGTGCTGTCCGTTCGGCACTAGGATCATCGGTGATCTGAATCACGACGAGTACGACTCCATCAACCCCGTTCACTTGAACGCTTCCGCTTAGCGATCTACAAGGGTATGTAGATGCACTCTCCTTCCTACTCGTTGCTGGTCTCTCCATAGATAGATCTTGGTGATTCGTAGGAAAAATTTTGAATTTCTGCTACGTTCCCCAACATCTATGTTGGTGAATGTTTTGTCGTAATCAAACCTTGTTTTCTTGTTCCCAGTTTGAGAAATATTTTATTCAGACATTTTGGATCATGCTAAGATACTTGAGACAGCTTTTTAACTAGGAGCCTCGAGAATAACATATTAACATGGAGAAGTTTTTTACGCGGTGATCCTCAAAACTTCCTAATACTTCAGTGGAGTAGGAAGGCTTGCATGAGTTTACAGAACAATCTTGAACACTTCTCAAACTAGACTAACCATTATAGTTTGCAGAACAAGGTAATGCCACCTCGGAAAATTATGTGTCTCTTTGTGCTTCATTTTCAGTTACATTGGTTGTAGTGCACATATCTGGTCAAGGTGCATGAAATTGATACTAGCTGTGGTTAATATGGCCAGAATGATGTGTGAAAAGATGCCTGATCCTTGTGATGGATCATGTTGTTGGAGGCTACATTTTCTATGGCATGTTTTTTTTGTCGTAATAGTATGGTAGAAACGCTGGTATCCCCAAAAAGATGACACAATAATATGACAGGCCTATTATTGGCTCAGTCCCAAAATAATTATCTTTGATTTAGTACAACTTTAGTGCAAAGTTACAACTTTAGTGCAAAGTTGTACTAAATCGAAATAAGTATCTTTGATTTGGTACTAAATCAAAGACATTTATTTTGGGATGGAGGGAGTATGTGCTAACTGGTTATAGTAAAGAAAAGAAGCTATTGCCCGTGTGTAGATCAAGTGATTTTAGTCTGTGTTTCTGGATAAGCCTAAGCCGAAAATAAATGGCAGCAAGTATGTTCCATTTGAATGCATTGCCTACTCAGGGAATTGCATCTCATTATAGTAATTCATAATTAGTTCCATTATTTAATTCGATGTTGCGTATGTATGCTCATCTTGTACAATTTAACTTTTAGATAATTACCGCCACCCCCCGTGCCGTCCGGTGGTCACCAGATCCTTGACGAGCCGGAACCGGTCTGACCAACGGGCACGCCGCCACCCAGCCATGGGGCCGCCGCCCCCTGTGCATCCGGCCGATTCCCACCGGCAGCACCACAACCCGCCGTGAGCCGAAGTGGGGGCCGCACCTCCGCGGATCTGGGTGCCCGCGCCACCCATGGATCCGGGGGAGAGGGGAGAGGCCCTCCGCCACCGCGTCGCACGCATAGGCTTTGCCCGGCGCTGACAACCTGCAGCGGCGGAGGGGAGGACGGGGCGTGGGGAGGGCCACTGGCTATTTGTTGACTGTATGAGTCTTGATCGATACCCTTTCACTTTTTTCCAAGGGTGATGCTAGATGACGACAGAAAATGCACGATCCTTGGATGACAGAAAATGCTATCTATTGGTATTACTGATATAAAAGAGAGATTTGGTTTGTGTTGATGCAGGAGGGCAGCAGCCTCGGTGCGGCGATCAAGTCACTCCTCAGCGCGGATAAGTACTGCCACCAGGCCGGCGGGACCATCGTCCTCTCCAAGAGGAGGGGCTGGCTCAAGCAGGTATAACTCGCTCTTCCTACCCGTTTCTTCTTCGATTGTGTCAAACTTGAGCCTGTAGCTACTATTCAGATATCTAACATGTCAGATTTATTCTTTATGCCCAGGAGATCCCTCTCTGATTTAGTTGAGTAGTATAGTTGGTTGACCATCAGGTTGTAGGGTTGTGTTTTGTAGTCGTACATCATCCTTTTTCCTCCGTTGACACCACAATACAAATAAGAAACACAGTCTGTATTGATATATTTTTCCTTGACAGGGCATCTATACCATTTATATATTCTAAGAGGCTCCAAAATATGAAGAAAGAGGTGGCTATACAGGATGGCAAGCATCGCAAGACATTATGGAGGTTCTCAATGATTGGCTCCCCTGTCGCTGCTCCATCGGCAACCTCTCACAGTTTGTTTGTGTCATGTTCATGTGAGGTGGTGCCTATGAAATACATTGATAAGGCAGATGAATTACGCCACTTATTAGTATGCTTAGTGGTTATGCCTCCATAATTGACTCTCCTTTATTATGTTTCTGTTCTTATTACCTCTTATGTATTCTCGCTTTTGGTATCGAACTTCATGTCGAGTGGCTAGCTTTTGTAGTCCTATGAACGCACTGGGCTTGATCCTGCCTTATAATCTGATGTCGATATTGAGCTCCATGTGTTTTACTTCTATCATGATTGCATGTTTCTTTGCTTTATTATTATCCTGTATAAGTGCAAATGCTATACCTTGGTTCCTAATAACAGTGTTACATGCTTCGGCAAAACGTTGGGACTGGCACCCTCGCGCCAGGGCGCGATCCCAATCTAGTGCAATGTGATGGTCTACATCCTTTCAGCATACTAAACACGTTTTATGGTTTAATTACCCACCATGCCATTATGTTAATTATTTACCCACCATGCCATTATTGGGTTTACATCCTCGGGAACACGTCCCGTCAAGAAAAAACATCCTCACGAACACGTCGCTGCCCTCTGCCCTCTCGCGACCACGCCGTCGGGGTAGTTTTGGCCACCTCCCCACACCTCGCCCCACCTCTTCCCCAGATCCTCCCCGCCAGCCACCGCCCTTGACCTATGCCTCCGTCTGCACGCGTCGCCGGACCGCCGGACCACCGCGCCCATGCTCCAGGTGCTCGGACCGCCCCGTCCACGCGCCGCCCAGGCCGCCGCGCCCACTCGCCGCCGAGACACAGGCGCTGAACCTCCATGCTGCAGGTGCTTTACCCTCAGATTCTTCCTGGTTGCAGTGATAATTTTTGGTTTAATTGTACGCATGTTCAATACCACTTCCTGGTGCTAGATGTATTGGAGACGACAGGCAGTGGCAGTAGGAGGAAGAGGACTGGGGCGATGGGCTCAGATGCGCACTTCTCTCGAAGTCCAGGCAGCCGGCAACCGGCGGCCAAGACCCAAGACGATGGGCTAGGTGCTTCATCTCCCGCCCCGCGCAGTAGGTTCAGTAAGCTTTGCCTCCAACATGTGGCCTATTAGCTCTTGACTTGTTGTCCGACTCAAGTCTGCATGTGTTCTTATCCAATTCCGCATGTGTTTCTGTTCTCTTTTGTTGATTAGATTACTCTTTTGTGTGACAACCCTATTTTGCGTGTTTAAGTTATGCCATATGCGATCATGAATTCATGATTGTAGAGACTACAGAGGAACTCCAGATTGCTTTGTTAGGAAATTAAACCGTAGGGCATTCACATGTGAGTACAGTGACATAATAAAACTGTCAAAATTGTACAACAACAATGCATCATATGAATGAACACTTTGTAATTGCATTTTGCTATAACTAGAAGTTCAGTAACTAAAAGGTAAACCCACAATTGACATGTCGTTGCTTTAGTTGGCCAAAAGAGACATGTTTCTGAAAATACATTCATCAAATTCTTTATTGCCTATAAATACCACCTGTAAGTATTCCATCTTCATTTCATAAATTTACTATTTGGACCATTAAGCACAAACAAGAATCAATTCAGAATATGGACCTTTAAGCACAAACATAAATTATGTGTACCAATCGCATATTTTTCTGGTACAGGATTGACCTCTATGGCCCGATATCTGCAAATACAGCTCAAACACACGAATAAGTTGATGCTGCCTCATCCCACGTCGGTGCAGTCTACTCTTTGGTTGGTGTCGAGCTACAGTTCCAATGCCTTGCTGCTCAGGTCGGGAAAAGGCGCGGGTAGTGCACACACTGTCGTTTGTTGCTGGGATCAACACGCTGCTGTAGTGAATTTATGGTATGACTTCTACAGACTGTATTCATGGTCGAGAATCTGAATTTTGTGTTTACTATGGGAAGAGCCAGCAGAACAGATTGTATGCATGATTACCGGTTTCATCTTTGGTGTATGTATGGTTAAATGCAGGTTTGGTATTATCTTCATTCAAATTTTTCGTCTCAGGCACGCGTGCAGTAGACCTGTAGCTTTTCCATGCTTCAACTTATAGTATGCAGTGTAGATTGATGATGTCAAGTTGGACACTTATATATTTTAACTTCAATTATATATAGGCTTCTATCTTGCATGGATGCCTAGGTGGCTGTTGCTGTCGCCTTCATGCGCACGAGAGCTGGTTTGTCGCCGAGGTCGCCAGGCAGAAGTGTCCTTTTCTGCTTCGAGCTGCTTTGACTGGTGGCACACTTCAGGGACAATGCTCTCACCATGGACAACACAGTCGTGGGACTCGTGGTCGCTGGCGGAAAGGTGGAGCAGGAGGTCTCTGAAGCTGCAGCAGAACGAGTCTGTAGAGACGACGTTGAATTTTATCAAGGTTTTTTCATTTGTTTTGAACCATCCAGGAGAGACAAGGGTGCTTCATTTGCAAGCTCAAAACTCTTTATGATTGTATTCTGCTTCTCTACCCAGTCCATTGAACCTATGCAATTGGTTGTCGGTGTTTGATCCCATTAGTAGTATGATCAATTTTGTTTCGAGACATGCAGTCCCCAAATCCAACATTCCCCACGATCCGACGAATGGGAGAGGGAAGCTGAGGCAATGGCCGCGCCACTGTAGACAAACAGTTTAACACTGAGGTATCATAATGTAATGAAAATAATTGTTTGTTTCTTCTCGTACCTTTCTATGTAGGTCTGCTACGTACAATTCATGTACTGTTTGTCCTTGCATTGTTTTCTTCTACTATTTTTCTTGTATATTAATTAGTACGTCGGTTGGTGTGAAATTCCCCATGTTTTGGTTAATCTAGGCAGTAAAAATAAGTTCAGTTTGGTAGGCCGTACACTTGTTAAACCACTTTTAACTGAATTTGTACAAGCATCAAATCTAGGACATTTCAAGTCTCTTCACAAAAATATATATTACGTAGCAGTAGTGTCATCTTATTGTTCTACCAACCCGAGTTTGAGGTGTATTTGTGGTACTTTGAAGTACAAAAATTGCAGTAATTGTCCTTCCTCTCTTTTTTTATTCTTTTAGCTCAGGCTTACACTTTGTGACTGGGCATTAAATTACATTCTTCTGTTTTCCTGTTGCAAAGAGAGAATAAAAATGGGATGCGCTGCCACATGAAAAACTTGGACCAATTGATAAGATACCAAATCTGAGCACTATGTAGTTGTTCTGCATCTGAAATCTCTTTATATAGTAGTTGAGTATACTGTAGTTAATTTCACCGATATTTGTGTGACAATTATTTGGTTATTTGGTCTGAACCTACAATCCAAGGTTAGTAATTATTTAGTCTGAACCTACAATTCCTTTTCATGTCTTGTTGTAAAATTCTCTTGACACAAAGAGTTTCCGGAGGTTGGATGGCAATTCAAAAATTCCAGTGTGTGCTTCAAGATGTATGCATCTAATTTTGGAGCCTATTCATGTTGGTTCATCATATTTCCACCACACTCCATATCTCACAGGATTTAGAGCAGAGGCCCTTTTATAATAAATACTACATAACATAGTGTTGTTCGGTGGGATGCAATTCTTTTTGTTTCATTCATCCGCTATCCTTGTTGTATTTTACATAGCTTATAATACTATTTGCTTTGTTTCAGGGGCAGGATATGCAATATAGGATAACTTGACTAAGCTTTGTGAAATTTTGGTTCCATTGGGTGACTTTTATTTTCCTGTGATGGCTAAGATGCACATGGAAAATCACATAATTTGGTCCTTCCGAGTCTGGTAGATTCGCTACCATGGTGGACTTAGCACTTATCTTGTGCTGCATAATTGTTCCAGATTACCATCCTTCTACAGCAGCAAATCAACTACGTGCCTCTTTTGAGAAGCAAAGATGTTGATTGTCCACCTTGAAGGTTATAGTTGCTAAAGAGGCTACACAGGAGATTTAGAATATTTTATCTCACAACTTACACTTGATCAGTCTAAGAATGAAAGGAAGTATGCATTAAATATACAAAAGTCTCCATAAGGTTAACTTAAGACCGTAGTGTCCCATCTTTAAATCCGCCAAGAACGCTAGAAACTAATTTTATTACCGACTGGACATATCTGTCATGCATGTTTAATACCTTGACTCTTTAATCGTTATATATAGACAAAGCTCTGTATTGAGGGATGAAGCGTTTGGAGCCTGGATGCTTCCGAGGTGGAGAAAGAGGAGAACTGTTGAGAATGCTTCCAAACCGCTCAGAATTTTTGTTTTAGCAGACTCGGACTCCTTGTGTTCTTTTTTGAGTCGCGGACTCCTTGTTTGATACAATACATCTGAAGAGCCCTTTTTGCGCACTGTTCAAATAAGCTCTTCATTTTTGTGAGTCTGGTCAAACAATGCACTTCAAATAATGAAGTTATTGTCTCGGGGATATTTGGCCAAATGTTGTACTTATCATCCTAGATAATCCTTATTCGTTACGTATGTATGTATCACATTTCCATTTATTTTCTTTCAGGAATAGCACATATCGTATTTCCATTTTTATGTTCTTTAGTTGTTTGAATTAAAAAAAAGGTGTAGAAAAACAAAAACGATAGAAAAGGGAACAAATTAAATAGGTGTGGAACTTGAAAAATGGATTGGATTGCCAGGACGTGCTTTGCACGTGCATGCTTACTAGTCTTCATAAAAACACATCAGTAGAAACTAAGGATTGGAGATTTGAGTACATATCGATAAATGAGTATTTGTTATTTGGACAACGTATTTTACATTTAAATTATTTTTACATTATTAAACTCACTTTTATATGCCCGATTACCTAAATTTATAAAAGAAAGCGTCAATCTGCATTTTGAGTTTTATTTCACTTACACAAAATAAATGAAAACAAAAAATTAATTGCTAATGCCTAATATGTTATCAAATATACACATCTTATATATAGTTGAGATATTTTTGGAAACTCTAGAAAAAACAAGTTTTAGATACATAAGTTTTCTTTGCATACAATAGTAAACTTACGAGCCTATCACTTTTGCATAAAAAAATGGTACACAGAATTTGGGTTCAAATTTAAAATATGAACAATTTGAAATTTTAACCTTAAAAACTCGTATTCATATAAACCATTCAAAATCACAACAGGTACATTTCCATTGCCGAGGAACCGTATATAATTTGTGTGGCCATCTCCAAAAAATTTGGGGCTCGAGACACAATGAAAAATCCGACCTATTTTCTTTTAAAGGATCTTATAACTAAAGAATTAATATAATTACATAAGTTTGGATATGTGTCATTAGGTACAATATTTATAAATACTAGATGATGACCAGCGTGTTGCTGCGGAACCTTAATAAAACAAATGCATAAATAGATGCTAAAAGCCTAAAACTATTGCTAGAACAAATTTAAGATTGCTCTCAATTTATATTTTAAAAACAATGAAGCATATAAAACATATGACAAATATTGTATAAAAAGAGAATTTTTTTTTTGGAATGGAGTCAATGGGGTGCCTACATAAAAAGTATGTAAGATGACCTACATATATTTGCTCCAAGCCGCCGCGTTTATGCCACACAAAAATTAGTGAAACAAATTGACATGCATGATTGTTGAGGTGACATGATTGCATGGATAGATTAGTGCACAAATTATAACTTATGACCACATGCATGACTTGATGGTGTGGCATAGTTGCATGAAGAGGAAAAATAGGTAATGGGTTGCAACTATTTAAGAATAGATACTAAATCTGGATATTAAAAGAGTAATGTGGTATTAATGCAATAAGTTGAGCTCATCTTCGTCATTCCTCTTCTAACAAAACTAATGATTCATTCAATATATGAGTTCTAAGCTTATCAGGAACAAAAACGCAACATACTCTTGTTACAGAAACAAATATTGCTGTGTTCAAATTTTTTTTTGCCGATAATTGGCTAGAAAAGCTACATAGTCTTATTACGGAAACAAATATGGGAAACATCGTTACAAATGATCAGCGTCAATCGATAATCTCTTCAGCGTCATCAGCCGCATCCATCACGCGACGTGTGTTGCAGGGCCGCTCAACCTTGTCTCTTCCCTAACCTTATCGTATTGCAGTGATTCTCAACCACGCAAGTTCCTTTTCTCGTCTTCGCATCTTCTCCTCTTAGCTCATTCCTTTTTCCACCACCGCATGTCGGCGTTCTACGCCGCCACCCATGTTGCATCGTCTTCAACCACAGGCCTCCATTACGCCACAAAACCCAGCGCATGTAGTGCATGGCTATTGGAATTTGTTAGTAGGCCTTTGACCCAAAATTCAATTAAAATTCTAAAATTCTCTTGGCCCGTTCATGCATACATATGAGTGGAGTGAGTGAGACTAAAGTTTAGTCCCACCCCGGAAGTTGAGAGAGAGAGAGTTGCACCTCTTTATAAGGTGAGCTCTTCTACCACTTGTATGAGCATGAGAAGAGGAGACCTACACGCGCGCTCCTCCTCCTCGCCTCGTTCCGACGCGCCGCGGGTTGCGGGATTGAGCCGAGGACAGAGCTATGCACGTTGTCTATATTTTTGCTGCTCGGGAAAAATTAATGAGTCATTATTTAATAATTAACGGACGCGTTAATTACTGAACTGTTTCCGATTCTTTTGGATCGTGACGACTCGGACATGGGGTTTACTCCCACGACCTACCCGGCCCGCACTATATAGTTAGGCAGACGTCTACCCTAGCCGCCGCCACTTCGTATGGTTTCTCATCACTGTTCCAGATCATTGCGCCACGAAGCAAGTCTTCTCCATCCCTCCTTTCGGTGTGCACCGGGAGAAGGGACAACATGCCTCCGGAACCCCGCCTCTCGTGATCCTGTACGGGAGAGGGGCGATCAGGTTTTTGGGGAGCGCACTCGCGCGACTGCTGGCAGCGACGACTTCGTGAATGACGACTTCTTCCCTGACCTCGGCAACCTCATCCTCGACGACATGGGCGACAGCGTCAACGCCGACAGTGCTGCTCCCGCTGCACCGTATGTGATTCTATCCTTCCTTTTCGAGATCGTGGTAGAATTCATGTTTCTAGTATGTGCTCTAGATGTGATCTGTTCATCTACTATGCTAGTTCACATGATTAGTTTAATCTGTGCTAGTGCTATCATGATTTATTTCATTCAGATTAAATCTCGTAGTAATTTGCTCATATTTCCAACAATCCAAAAATCTGATTATAGGCAATTTACTCCGAGTGGTTTTGCTGTGCATCTGAAGCCGCCTGCCTTTAAGGAGGCGTAATATAAGAGGTGGCGCACGAGAGCAGTCTACTGGTTTCAGACCATGGGCTTCTATGACACCACCAAGGGCAAGCCTGAGGGTGATCTTAATCGAGCACAGTTGGAAGCTTTTGAGAAGATCGATATTCTCTTTAAAGGCGCTCTTCTGAGTGTTCTTGATGATTCCATTGTGGATTCATATATGTTGTTTTTCAATGGCAAGGACATGTGGGCTGCCCTCGAGGCCAAGTTTGGTGCCTCGGACGCCGATAGCGAGTTGTACGTCATGGAGCAATTCCATGACTACAAGATGACTGATGAGCGCTCTGTTATACAGCAGGCTCATGAGATACAGTCACTCGCAAAAGAACTTGAGTACTTCAAGTGTGTGTTGCCGGACATATTTGTTGCCGGAGGCATCATTGCCAAGGTTCCACCTTCGTGGAACAATTTTGCTACTTCCCTGAAACACAAGAGACAGGAGTTTTTCGTTGCGGAACTCATTGGTACTCTTGATGTTGAAGAGAAGACGAGAGCAAAGGACACACGTGCTCGAGTTGCCGAGGGAGCTTCTAGTGCCCACATGGTACAGAAGAAGAACTTCCAGCCCAATAAGTTCAAAAACAACAAGAACAAAACTCAGGGCAAAGGCAAGTTCGATATGAAGAACAAGCCATCACATTCTACCAACTTCAAGAAGAATTCTCATAAGAAG
Organism: Triticum aestivum; assembly: GCF_018294505.1. Lineage (NCBI taxonomy): Eukaryota > Viridiplantae > Streptophyta > Magnoliopsida > Poales > Poaceae > Triticum > Triticum aestivum. The sequence goes on along the minus strand of NC_057801.1, from coordinate 801,091,240 downwards.
GGGAAGGGACTTTGCCGTGTCTGAGGTGATCCTAATCACTGGGCTCAGAAGTGTCCTAACCGCTTTGAGGAGAGCGAACATGAGAAGAGCGGCAAGTCCGCTAATGTTGTCATCGGTGATACTGATATGAAGGAATCTGGGTACAATATTTTTCCTATCATCCTTTCAGTATTTCAATCTCCTAATTAGTTAATTGACACCGGTTCCAATGTACATGTTTGTGCTGGTGCCTCTATGTTTTCTTGTTACCAGGTCACAAGGACTTCTCCCGTGCTGATGGGGAATGGGTCACACGCTATTGTTCGAGGTGTCGGTACGGTCGATCTGAAGTTTACTTCGGGGAAGACCGTGCGTCTGAAGAACGTTCATCATGTGCCGTCCATCAATAAAAATCTCGTTAGCGGTTCCCATTTATGTCGAGATGGTTTAAGTTGGTTGTCGAGTCCAATAAAGTTGTAATTTCTAAGTATGGACAATTTGTTGGAAAAGGCTATGAGAGCGGAGGCTTGTTCCTCTTGTCTTTGTCAAATATTTGCACTAAAGTTATTAATAATGTTTGCCACAATAATGAGTCCGATATTTGGAATTCATGACTTTGTCATATTAACTTTGGTTGCATGACGCAGCTAGCCAATGTGAATCTAATTCCAAAAATCTCTACTGTCAAAGTCTCCAAGTGCCAAGTATGTGTGCAAGCTAAGCAACCTCGCAAGTCCCATAAGACTGCAGAGGCAAGAGACTTGGCACCACTAGAGCCTGTTGACAAAAGGTGGAAAGAGATACTTCATGACATAGATTGATGACTCCACTAGATATTGTTATGTGTATAAAGCTGAAGCAGAGAACCAACTTGATCAAAAAATTAAGCAGCTTAGGTCTGATCATGGTGGAGAGTACTATTCCAATGAATTTGATTTGGTTTGTGCGGAACATGGTATAATCCATGAGAGGACGCCTCCCTACTCACCTCAGTCAAATGGGGTAGCCGAAAGAAAGAACTGAACTCTAACTGATTTGCTTAACGCCATGTTAGACACATCGGGTCTTTCCAAGGAATCGTGGGGGGAGGCGCTGATGACTGCATGTCATGTCCTAAACCGAGTTCCCACAAAGCATAAGACCATGACTCCATTTGAGGAATGGGAAAGGAAAAGGTTGAAACTCTCTTACTTACGTTCTTGGGGTTGTTTGGCGAAATTTAATATACCAATTCCCAAGAAGCGCAAGCTTGGACCAAAAACCGTGGATTGTGTTCTTCTGGGCTATGCTTTTCATGGCATTGGCTATAGATTTTTGATAATAAAATATGAGGTATCCGACATGCATATTGGTACGATTATGGAGTCTAATGATGCAACTTTCTTTGAGGACATATTTCCTATGAAGGATATGTCGAGTTCGTCAAATCAGGAGATACCTACTCCATCTAGTGAGGAATTCGCTGTAATTCCTGAACCCACCATTGCGATGGAACACGTTGAGAATCCTGTTGAGGGTGAAAATGAAACTCCTGTAAGGAGTAAGAGACAGAGGACTGCAAAGTCCTTTGGTTATTATTTCATTGTGTACCTTGTGGATGACACACCCAGGACTATTTCAGAAGCCTATGCATCTCCGGATGCTGACTACTCGAAGGAAGCTATTCGTAGCAATATGGACTCCATCTTAGCTAACGAAACCTAGGAGATCACTAACCGTCCTTATGGGTGCAAACCTGTAGGATGTAAGTGGGTGTTCAAGAAGAAGCTTAGACCTGATGGTACGATTGAAAAGTACAAGGCGCGGCTTGTGGCTAAGGGTTATACCCAGAAAGAAGGTGAAGACTTCTTTGACACTTACTCACCTATGGCTAGACTAACCACAATTCGGGTGCTACTATCACTGGCTGCCTCACATGGTCTTCTTCTTCATCAAATGATGTTAAGACGGCTTTCCTCAATGGAGAGTTGAAGGAAGAAATTTACTTGGATCGGCCAGATGGTTTTGTAGTACCTGGTCAGGAAGGAAAGGTGTGCAAGTTATTAAAGTCTTTATATGGCCTTAAACAAGCTCCTAAGGAGTGGAATGAGAAGTTCAAAAGAATATTAACTGCTGCCAGCTTTGTAGTAAACAATGGTGAGAAGTGTGTGTACTATCGCCATGGTGGGGGCGAAGGAGTTATTCTTTGTCTATATGTCGATGACATACTGATCTTTGGAACCAAATACAATCTAATTAAGGAGGTTAAGGATTTCTTATCTCGCTGTTTTGAGATGAAGGATCTAGGAGTAGCTGATGTTATCTTGAACATCAAGCTGTTGAGAGATGAGATTGGTGGGATCACACTACTTCAGTCTCACTATGTGGAAAAGATCTTGAGTCATTTTGGGTATAGCGACTGCACGCCTTCTCCAACTCCATATGATGCTAGTGTGTTGCTTCGAAAGAATCGATGGATTGCTAGAGATCAATTGAGATATTCTCAGATTATTGGTTCGCTTATGTGTTTGGCGAGTGCCACGAGGCCTGACATCTCTTTTGTTGTAAGCAAGCTGAGTCGGTTTGTGTCAAAACCGGGAGATGATCATTAGCGTGTGGTTGAGAGAGTTATGCGCTACTTGAAAGGGACTGCGAGCTATGGGATTCAATACATCGGGTATCCAAGGGTACTGGAGGGTTATAGTGACTCGAACTGGATATCTGATGCTGATGAGATTAAGGCCACAAGTGGTTATGTTTTGACACTTGGTGGTGGCGCTGTTTCCTGGAAGTCTTGCAAGCAGACCATCTTAACAAGGTCAACTATGGAAGCAGAACTCACATTATTAGACACTGCCACTGTTGAAGCAGAGTGGCTTCGTGAGCTACTGATGGACTTACCTATGGTTGAAAAAACAACACCCCCTATCCCGATGAACTGTGATAATCAAACTGTGATCGTCAAGATAAGCAGTTCAAAGGATAGTATGAAGTCATCAAGGCATGTGAAGAGGAGACTAAAATCTGTCAGAAAATTGAGGAACTCTGGAGTTATTACGTTGGATTATATCCAAACGTCGAAAAACTTGGCAGATCCCTTCACAAAGGGTCTATCACGTAATGTGATAGATAATGCATCGATGGAGATGGGTTTGAGACCCACCGCATGAGTTGTCCATAGTGGTAACCCACTCTATGTGATCGGAGATCCCGTGAAGTAGAAGTGGGAGACAAGCTGTTGGTCAGCTGAGAGGAGAGTATCCCTATTTTAATTATCCCACTCTGTGAAGATACAATACTCTCCTGATCTGCATGGCAGGTTGATATTTATCTTAATGTGTTCCAAGTGGCTTATTTGAGTAAGCAGAGATGTTGTCCTGCAGGGCATCTCCTGAGGAACACACCTATATGAATTCGACTGTTAACGTTGCAGTCTGTGAGAAGTGGGTGTTCTCTAATAAATTCATGAAAGGCCCTGGAGTATGATGTATACGCTCCACCTACGGGGAAGCCTTGCGGCAGCCCAGTATCAGTCAAGAATATGTATGAAACTAGTCTCGCGGAAAACTTGTAGTTCAAGGCATATTACACTATTCAAGTTGTGATCTAGTGTAGCATAAAACTCTAAGTGGAAGTTCAACTTCACAGTCTCCACTAAGCACCGGTATATAAACAATATTTTGGAACTAAATGATGAGATGTGCCAATGAGACTTTGTGGGAGATTGTGGGAATTTGCTAGTAAGCCTTTGGCCCAAAGCCCAACAAAAATTCTGAAATTCTCTTGGCCCATGCTTGCACACATGTGAGTGGAGTGAGTGAGACTAAAGTTTAGTCCCACCCCGGAAGTTGAGAGAGAGTTGCACCTCTTTATAAGGTGAGCTCTTCTACCACTTGTATGAGCATGAGAAGAGGAGACCTACACGCGCTCGCCTCGTCACGCCGCGCCGCGGGTTGTGGGATTGAGCCGAGCCGAGGACAGAGCTATGCACGTTATCTATATTTTTGCTGCTCGGGAAAAGTTAATGAGTCATTATTAAATAATTAACGAACACGTTAATTACTGAACTGTTTCTGATTCTTTTGGATTGTGACGACTCGGACGTGGGGTTTACTCCCACGAACTACCCAGCCCGCACTATATAGTTAGGCAGACGTCTACCCTAGCCGTCGCCGCTTCGTATGGTTTCTCTCCACCGTTCCAGATCATTGTGCCGCCAAGCAAGTCTTCTCCATCCCTTCTTTCAGCGTAGACCGGGAGTAGGGACAGCAGGCCTCCGGAACCCCGCCTCTCATGATCCTGTACGGGAGAGGGACGATCAGGTTTTTGGGGAGCGCACTCGCGCGACTGCTGGCAGCGACGACTTTGCGAACGACGACTTCTTCCCCGACCTCGGCAACCTCATCCTCGATGACGTGGGCGACAACGTCAACGCCGGCAGTGCTGCTCCCGCTGCACCATATGTGATTCTATCCTACCTTTTCAAGATCGTGGTAGAATTCATGTTTCTAGTATGTGCCCTAGATGTGATTTGTTCATCTACTATGCTAGTTCGCATGATTAATCTCTACTAGTGCTGTCATGATTTATCTTTTGTTCATTCGGATTAAATCTCGTAGTAATTTTCTCATACTTCCAACAATCCAAAAACCTGATTATAGGCAATTTACTCCGAGTGGTTTTGCTGCGCATCTGAAGCCGCCTGCCTTTAAGGGGGCGCAATATAAGAGGTGGCGCACGAGAGCAGTCTACTGGTTTTAGACCATGAGCTGCTATGACGCCACCAAGGGCAAGCCTGAGGGCGATCTTAATCCAGCACAGCTGGAAGCTTTTGAGAAGATCGATACTCTCTTTAAAGGCGCTCTTCTGAGTGTTCTAGATGATTCCATTATGGATTCGTATATGTTGTTTGACAATGGCAAGGACATGTGGGCTGCGCTCAAGGCCAAGTTTGGTTCCTCAGACGCCGACAACGAGTTGTACGTCATGGAGTAATTCTATGACTACAAGATGACTGATGAGCACTCTGTTGTACAGCAAGCTTATGAGATACAGACATTCATAAAAGAACTTGAGTACTTCAAGTGTGTGTTGCCGGACAAATTTGTTGCCGGAGGCATCATTGCCAAGCTTCCACCTTCGTGGAACAATTTTGCTACTTCCCTGAAACATAGGAGACATGAGTTTTTCGTTGCGGATCTCATTGGTACTCTTGATATTGAAGAGAAGGCGAGAGCAAAGGACACACGTGATCGAGTTGCCGAGGGAGCTTCTAGTGCCCACATGGTACAGAAGAAGAACTTCGAGCCCAATAAGTTCAAAAAAAAACAAGAACAAAACTCAGGGCAAAGGCAAGTTTGATATAAAGAATAAGCCATCACATTCTACCAACTTCAAGAAGAATTCTCATAAGAAGGGGAAGGGACTTTGCCATGTCTGCGGTGATCCTAATCACCGGGCTTCGAAGTGTCCTAACCGCTTTGAGGAGCGCGAACATGAGAAGAGCGGCAAGTCCGCTAATGTTGTCATCGGTGATACTGATATGAAGGAATATGGGTATGGTATTCTTCCTACCATCCTATCAGTATTTCAATCTCCTGATTGGTTAGTTGACACCGGTGCCAATGCATATGTTTGTGTTGATGCTTCTATGTTTTCTGCTTACCAGGTCACAGAGACTTCTCCCGTGCTGATGGGGAATGAGTCACACGCTATCGTTCGAGGTGTCGGTACGGTCGATCTGAAGTTTACTTCGGGGAAGACCGTGCGTTGAAGAACGTTCATCATGTGTCGTCCATCAATAAAAATCTCGTTAGTGGTTCCCGTTTATGTCAAGATGGTTTGAAGTTGGTTTTTGAGTCCAATATAGTTTTAATTTCTAAGTATGGACAATTTGTTGGAAAAGGCTATGAGAGCGGAGGCTTGTTCCACCTGTCTTTGTTAGATATTTGCACTAAAGTTATTAATAATGTTTGCCACAATAATGAGTCCGATATTTGGCATTCACGACTTTGTCATATTAACTTTGGTTGCATGACGCGGCTAGCCAATATGAATTTAATTCCAAAAATCTCTACTGTCAAGGGCTGCAAGTGCCAAGTATGTGTGCAAGCTAAGCAACCTCGCAAGTCCCATAAGACTGCAGAGGCAAGAGACTTGGCGCCACTAGAGCTAATACATTCTGATCTTTGTGAGATGAATGGCGTGTTGACAAAAGGTGGAAAGAGATTCTTCATGACATTGATTGATGACTCCACTAGATATTGTTATGTGTAGCTTTTGAACTCAAAAGATGAGGCTTTAACTTTCTTCAAAAACTATAAAGCTGAAGCAGAGAACCAACTTGATCAAAAAATTAAACGGCTTAGGTCTGATCGTGGTGGAGAGTACTTTTCCAATGAATTTGATTTGTTTTGTGCGGAACATGGTATAATCCATGAGAGGACGCCTCCCTACTCACCTCAGTCAAATGGGGTAGCCGAAAGAAAGAACCGAACTCTAACTGATTTGGTTAACGCCATGTTAGACACATCGGGTCTTTCCAAGGAATGGTGGGGGGAGGTACTGATGACTGCATGTCATGTCCTAAACTGAGTTCCCACAAAGCATAAGACCATGACTCCATTTGAGGAATGGGAAAGGAAAAGGTTGAAACTCTCTTACTTACGTTCTTGGGGTTGTTTGGCGAAACTCAATATACCAATTCCCAAGAAGCGCAAGCTTGGACCAAAAACCGTGGATTGTGTTCTTCTGGGCTATGCTTTTCATAGCATTGGCTATAGATTTTTGATAATAAAATATGAGGTATCCGACATGCATGTTGGTACGATTATGGAGTCTAATGATGCAACTTTCTTTGAGGACATATTTCCTATGAAGGATATGTCGAGTTCATCAAATCATGAGATACCTACTTCATCTAGTGAGGAATTCGCTGTAATTACTATTGTGATGGAACACGTTGAGAATCCTGTTGAGGGTGACAATGAAACTCCTGTAAGGAGTAAGAGACAGAGGACTGCAAAGTCCTTTGGTGATGATTTCATTGTGTACCTTGTGGATGACTGATACATCTCCGTCGTATCTACTTTTCCAAACACTTTTGCCCTTGTTTTGGACTCTAACTTGCATGATTTGAATGGAGCTAACCCGGACTGACGCTGTTTTCAGCAGAACTGCCATGGTGTTATTTTTGTGCACAATTAAATGTTCTCGGAATGACTTGCAAATCCACGGAGAAACTTTTCAGAATTAATAAAAAATACCGGCGAAAGAATTAGCGTCAGGGGGGCCATACCCTAGTCACGAGGGTGGGGGGCGCTCCCCCTCCCCTAGGGCGCGCCCCCTGCCTCGTGGGCCCCCTAGACGTCCACCGACCTCAACTCCAACTCCATATATTTGCTTTCGCGGAGAAAAAAATAAAAGAAGAAGGATTCATTGCGTTTTACGATACGGAGCCGCCACCAAGCCCTAAAACCACTCGGGAGGGCTGATCCGGAGTCCGTTCGGGGCTCCGGAGAGGGGAATCCGTCGCCGTCGTCATCATCAACCATCCTCCATCACCAAGTTCATGATGCTCACCGCCGTGCGTGGGTAATTCTATCGTAGGCTTGCTGGACGGTGATGGGTTGGATGAGATTTACCATGTAATTAAGTTAGTTTTGTTAGGGTTTGATCCCTAGTATCCACTATGTTCTGAGATTGATGTTGCTATTACTTTGCTATGCTTAATGCTTGTAACTAGGTCCCGAGTGCCATGAGTTCAGATCTAAACCTATTGTGTTTTCATGAATATATGTGAGTTCTTGATCCTATATTGCAAGTCTATAGTCACCTATTATGTGTTATGATCCGTTAACCCCGAAGTGACAATAATCGGGATACTTACCGGTGATGACCGTAGTTTGAGAAGTTCATGTATTCACTAAGTGTTAATGCTTTGGTCCGGTACTCTATTAAAAGGAGGCCTTAATATCCCTTAGTTTCCATTAGGACCCCGCTGCCACGGGAGGGTAGGACAAAAGATGGCATGCAAGTTCTTTTCCATAAGCACGTATGACTATATTTGGAATACATACCTACATTACATTGATGAACTGGAGCTAGTTTTGTGTCACCCTATGTTATAACTATTACATGAGCAATTGCATCCGACATAGCTATCCATCACTGATCCAATGCCTACGAGCTTTTCACATATTGTGCTTTGCTTAGTTACTTTGCTGTTGCCACTGTTACCATTACTACAAAACTGCTACTATTACTTTTGCTACTGCTACTGTTACTTCCATACTACTTTGCTACTAAATACTTTTCTGAAGATACTAAGTTATCCAGGTGTAGTTTAACTGACAACTCAACTGCTAATACTTGAGAATACTCTTTGGCTCCCCCTGTGTCGAATCAATAAATTTGGGTTGAATACTCTACGCTCGAAAACTGTTGCGATCCCTGATGACCCACAAGTGTAGGGGATCTATCGTAGTCCTTTCGATAAGTAAGAGTGTCGAACCCAAAGAGGAGCAGAAGGAAATGATAAGCGGTTTTCAGTAAGGTTTTCTCTGCAAGCACTGAAATTGAAAGTAATAGATAGTTTTGTGATAAGATAAATTGTAACGAGTAACAAGCAATAAAAGTAAATAAGAAGCAGCAAGGTGGCCCATTCCTTTTTGTAGCAAAGGATAAGCCTGGACAATTTCTTATAATGAGAAAAGCGCTCCCGAGGACACATGGGAATTATCGTCAAGCTAGTTTCATCACGTTCATATGGTTCGCGTTCGGTACTTTGATAATTTGATATGTGGGTGGACCAGTGCTTGGGTACTGCCCTTACTTGGACAAGCATCCCACTTATGATTAACCCCTATTGCAAGCATCTGCAACTACAACAAAAGTATTAACGTAAACCTAACCACAGCATTAAACATATGGATCCAAATCAGCCCCTAACGAAGCAACACATAAACTAGGGTTTAAGCTTCTGTCACTCTAGCAACCCATCATGTACTTATTACTTCCCAATGCCTTCCTCTAGGCCCAATAATGGTGAAGTGTCATGTAGTCGACGTTCACATAACACCACTAGAGGAAAGAAAACATACATCTCATCAAAATATCGAACGAATACCAAATTCACATAACTACTAATAGCAAGACTTCACCCATGTCCTCAGGAACAAACTTAACTACTCACAAAGCATATTCATGTTCATAATCAAAGGTGTAATAATATGCATTAAGGATCTGAACATATGATCTTCCACCAAGTAAACCAATAAGTATCATCTACAAGGAGTAATCAACACTACTAGCAACCCACAGGTACCAATTTGTGGTTTTGGATACAAGAGATGAACTAGGGTTTGAGAGGAGATGGTGCTGGTGAAGATGTTGATGGAGATTGACCCTCTCCCGGTGGGAGGATCGTTGGTGATGACGATGGTGATGATTTCCCCCTCCCAGAGGGAAGTATCCCCGGCAGAACAGCTCTGCCGGAGCTCTAGATTGGTTCCGCCACGTGGCGGCGGAGTTTCGTCCTGTATGCTTGCCCACGATTTTTTCCAGGGTAAAAGCCTTCATATAGAGGAAGATGGACACCATGGGGCCACCAGGGGGCCCAGGAGATAGGGGGCACGCCCAGTAGGGGTGGGCGCGCCCCCACCCTCCTGGTCAGGGTGTGGGCCCCCTGAGGTGTTTCTTTCGCTCAATAATTCTTAACAAATCCAAAAATAAGTTTCGTGGAGCTTCAGGTCTTTTGGAGCAGTGCAGAATAGGTTTCCAATGTTTGCTCCTTTTCCAGCCAGAATTCCAGCTGCCGGCATTCCCCCTCTTCATGGTAAACCTTATAAGATAAGAGAGAATATCCATATGTATTGGTATATAATGTGTAATAACAGCCCATAATGCAATAAATATTGATATAAAAGCATGATGCAAAATGGACGTATCAATCCCCTATACTTGCGGGTTATCAAGACTATTTTCTGGCGCCGTTGCCAGGGATCATAGCTCTATTCTTCGAGTCACTTGGGATTTATATCTGCTGATCACTATGAAGAACTTGAAAGATCAAAGAACTAAAATTTATCCCTCAACTACGAGGGGAGGTAAGGAACTGCCATCTAGCTTTGCACTTGATTCTCCTTCTGTTATGAGTAAACTTGCGACACCTAAACATGTTTCTGCTATTAATTCTAATATGTCGCATGTTATTGATGATGCCACTTCTGCTATGCATGATACTTGTGATGAAACTACTTCTATGCTTGATACTATTGTGCCATTAGGTGAATTTCTTGATGCACAACTTGCTAGGGCTAGGGAGAATGAAATTATTGAAACTGATAATATTGATGATACTGATGATGAAGGTTCTCCCCCTAGATATGAATTGCCTATTGTTCCTAAGGGTTATGTTATGGATGAAGAAACTGCTAGAGATTTTCTTGTTTGCAATGATAGATCAGATCTTAAGAAATTATTAGCTAAACTGAAACAAAAGACTCTGAATGCTAGAATGAAACATGACCCTGCTTTTGCTACTTCACCTATCTTTGTTACTGATAAGGATTATGAATTCTCTGTTGATCCTGAGATTATTACTTTAGTTGAATTTGATCCTTTCTATGGCACTGAATCTGAAACCATCGTGGCACATCTTACTAACTTAAATGATATAGCCACCCTGTTTACTAATGATGAGAAATCTCACTATTATTATATCCTTAAAATATTTGCTTTCTCATTAAAGGGTGATGCTAAGACATGGTTTAATTCTCTTGATCTTGGTTGTGTGCGTAGTCCCCAGGATATGATTTACTACTTCTCTGCTAAATATTTCCCAGTTCATAAGAAACAAGCTGCCTTAAGGGAAATATATAATTTTGTGCAAATCAAAGAAGAGAGTCTCCCACAAGCTTGGGGGAGGCTTCTCCAATTACTTAATGCTTTGCCTGATCGTCCTCTTAAGAAAAATGAAACATTTGATATCTTCTATAATGGACTAACCGATGCTTCCAAGGACCACCTGGATAGCTGTGCTAGTTGTGTTTTCAGGGATAGGATAGTCGACTAGCTGAATTGCTATTAAATAATATGTTGGCAAATGAAAATAATTGGGCACCACCTGAACCAACTCCTAAGCCAACTCCAAAGAAAAGAGGTGTTCTATTTCTCAGTCCTGAAGATATGCAAGAGGCAAAGAAATCTATGAAAGAGAAAGGTATTAAAGCCGAAGATGTTAAAAATTTACCCGCTCTTGAAGAAATTCATGGCCTCAATATACCACCTAAAGAAATACAAGGTCTTGATAACCCGACACAGGTAGTGAAGGTAAACTCTCTTTATAGATATGATAAAGTTGAAATCCCGTCTACTAAGTTTGGTAGCCAATGTTTAGATGAATTTGATGATTTTATGGATAAACAAGCAAATTTCAATGATTATGTTAGTAGACAATTGAAAAATAATGCTTATATGATCGGACGCTTGAGTGATTATATGTCTAGAGTTAAGGGTGAACTTAAACTCACTAGTAAACATGTTTCTATGGTCACCACTCAAGCAGAACAAGTACTTAAGGCTCAAAATGAATTGCTTGATGAACTAAATAACAAACATGACTTTGCTGTTAGAGTGGCTACTAGAACTGGTAAAATGACTCAGGAACCTTTGTATCCTTAAGGCCACCCTAAGAGAATTGAACAAGATTCTCAGAAAAATAATTTAGATGCTCCTAGTCCTTCTAAAGGAAGAAAAAGAAATATGATAGGACTTTGCATGCTTCTAGTGAACCAATTGCAGAAACATCTGAGAATCCTAATGATATTTCTATCTCTGATGCTGAAACACAATCTAGAGATGAACATGAACCTAATGATAATGTCAATAATGATGTTCATGTAGACGCTGAACCTAGCAATAACAATGATATAGAAATTGAACCCGCTGTTGATCTTGATAACCGACAATCAAGAAATCAACGTTATGATAAGAGAGACTTTGTTGCTAGGAAGCATGGTAGGGAAAGAGAACCATGGGTTCAGAAACCCATGCCTTTTCCTCCTAAACCATCCAAGAAAAAGGATGATGAGGACTTTGAGCGCTTGGCTGAAATGATTAGACCTATTTTCTTACGTATGCGCTTAACCGATATGCTTAAGACAAACCCTTATGCTAAATACATGAAAGATATCATTACAAATAAAAGAAAAATACCTGAAGCTGAAATCTCCACCATGCTTGCTAACTATACCTTTAAGGGTGGAATACCTAAGAAACTTGGTGATCCTGGAGTACCCACGATACCATGCTCCATTAAAAGAAATTATGTTAAAACTGCCTTATGTGATCTTGGAGCCGGTGTCAGTGTTATGCCTCTTTCCTTATACGGTAGACTTGAATTAAGTAAGTTGACACCTACTGAGATATCTTTGCAAATGGATGATAAATCAACTGCTATACCTGTCGGCATTTGTGAGGACGTGCATGTTGTTGTTGCGAATGTTACTATCTTAACAGACTTTGTCATTCTTGATATTCCTGAGGATGACAGTATGTCAATTATCCTTGGTAGACCCTTTTTAAATACTGCAGGTGCTGTTATTGATTGCAACAAAGGCAATGTCACCTTTCATGTTAATGGTATTGAGCATACGGTACACTTTCCGAGGAAACAACCTTAAGTTCACAGCATAAATTCTATTGGGAAAAATCCATCAATAATTATTGGAGGTTTTGAATTTCCTCTTCCTACTGCAAAGAAAAAGTATGATATTCTTATTATTGGGAATGTTCATATCCCCGTTGAGGTAACCTAGTGTCACTTTGAAATTTCTCCGGTTTCATGTGATCCGGAATGAGTTTGTTAACAAGACTTGATCAACCTTGTTAGTGGATTCCTTTTGATGAGCATGAGATGGATGAAGTTAGAAGGCACAATCTTCTGTACCCTCTCTTTACTTTCTGTTACTTAGAATAAATAAAGTAGAAATAGTATACTGTGCCTATTTTCTGAATTATCTATGCAATAAAAAATATCCCGAAAATAAAAGTTCTCCAAATGCCATGCCTATTTAATATGATTTTTTCTGAAATATTTGAGAATATCTGGCACTAAGAACAGAACAGGGCGAGCAAGCACCTGGCCACGAGGGTCCAAGGCGCGCCCACCCCTACAGGGTGCGCCCCCTGCCTCATGGGCCCACGGTGGATCCCCTCCACTTATTCCTGCACCCACACACTTCTTCTTCCTCCCAAAAAAATCACTATCTAGCTCAAGCACGAGTTCTAGCTCGTTTTGCTGCCATTTTCGATCTCCTTGCTCAAAGCTCCATTCACAAAACTGCTTTGGGGGATTGTTCTTTGGTATGTGACTCCTCCAATGATCCAATTAGTTTTTGTTCTAGTGCTTTATTCATTGCAATTTCTTGCTGCTAAGGTGACCCTGTTCTTGAGCTTGCATGTTAAATTTATGAGGTCCCAAGTAATTCTAATGCATGATAGAGGCTCTAGGCACTTGTGGGAGTAGTTGCTATCAATTATATTGAGTTCAATTCACTTTTATTTTGAGTCACTAAAAATTTTAGAAATTTTGCAGAGGAAGAAATATGTTCAGGAAAATGTATCAAGGTGGTTCTTCAAGGAAGAAAGGACCCAGGCTCGCAATATGTGAGCAAGATAATGAACCACCAAGGGTAGCTGACGTGCGGCCTTGCGGATGGCCGTCAGAGCAGTTTATGGTCGAAGCCGGCATCAAGGATGAATTTGATGCACATGTGTGTAATGCCGACCTTGAGGAATTCATGCAAGATAAGTGCCCTCAATACCGATATTTAACTGATTCATTTGTGAGAAGGTTTAAATTTACATCTTCGCAAAATTCTCAAAGTGTCTTATTTGATATTTATGATAAATCATATACCATGGACCTAGAAGATTTTACTACTGCTTGTAAACTCCCGCAGTGGGGAAGTGTCAATGAACCTCGTAAATCTGAATATAAAGACTTTCTTGCTAGTATTACTGTGGGAGAATCTAGAGAAATAGCACAAGCTACCATATGGAGCATTCATTTTCATGCTATACATTATTTTGCTCTCTTCATTGGTAGATGCATTAACGGTAAAGATGAAGCATGTCACATGTGTGTTCCTGATCTTTGTGTTCTCAAGAGTGATGTATTAGGTGATAAACAATACAACTTGGGGGGCAATTGTTGCACATAGGTTGCATCATAATGGTTTAGCTGGAGACTTGTTTGGAGGAATTTATGCGAGCTGTGTGGCCAATTATCTTGATATACCTATACATGAAAATGATACGGAATTGCTTCCCGCTTATTTAGATTATAATGCCATGGTTAGTCATCATTTTCTTGAAAGGAATGAACATTTCCTCCAGTATCGACTAATCTTTGACAGACGTCGCGCTGTCCAGATTACTCTTCCTGCTCCTGCCCTTTTTGATTATCAGGCAAAAAGAAGATATGTTATAACCAGGGAGGAGGCGAATGAGTACGAGCGGAGGACAGAGGCAGCTTGCCGCCATGCTGCAGTGTAGGAGGCAATGGTTGCTGCATCTTAGTACAATCCCAGTAACAACTTAGGATATCAGCCAGGCTACCCATAGCCATAGACCAACTTAGGCCAAAAGCCTAAGCTTGGGGGAGTGCGTATTCCTCACCGACTTTACATTCATGTTCACACACTCATTCTAGTGTCGGTGCTCATACTCTTTCATTGTACTATCCATGCTAGTTTATTTTATTTCCCTGCTTTCTTCTTGTGTGTTAGATAAACCTTAAGAAAAACCAAAAAAGTTATTTAGTTTAATTTCCATGCCTGTAGTAGTGTTAATTAAAAGAAAAACTCAAAAAGATTTCTCGTTCTTCTTTTTGCTTGTTGGGGGCTTTCCTGTGTAAATAGTTTTATTTCTTTTCTTTTCCTTTGGGGGCCGAGAGAAGAAGACCATAATAAAACTGTCTAAGTGGCTCTCATATGCATAATTGATTTACCTTAACCAAGAGCCCATACTACTTTGTCTTCTCTCTTGAAGTTGATGCTTGCAGGTTCCAGCTTAGTCCAATGCACGTGCACTATTATTATTATCCACACTGTTCGGTCGTGCAAGTGAAAGGCAATGATGATGATATATGATGAAATGATTGGGATAAGAGGAGCTGGTATGAACTCGACCTCTCTTGTTTTTGTAAACATGATTAGCTAATCGTTCCTGATTCAGCCTATTATGAATAAACATGTTTGCAATGACAATTAGATATTGTAGTTGCTTATGCCATGCTTGATTAGCTATGAGTTTATAATGGTTTACCTTGCGTGCCACATGCTATTAAAATGGTTGTGATGTGGTATGATAGGGTGGTATCCTCCTTTGAATAATTTGAATGACTCGACTTGGCACATGTTCACGCATGTAGTTGAAAAAGAATCAACATAGCCTTCGCGATATTTATGTTCATGGTTGATTATATCCTACTCATGCTGGCACTCAGTGTCTATTAATTTTAATGCATGTTCATGACTGTTGTCGCTCTCTCAGTTAGTCGCTTCCCAGTCTCTTTCTAGCCTTCACCTGTACTAAGCGGGAATACTGCTTGTGCAACCAAACTCCATAAACCCCAAAGTTATTCCATATGAGTCCACCATACCTTCCTATATGCGGTATCTACCTGCCGTTCCAAGTAAACTTGTATGTCCCAAACACCAAACCTTTAAATGAATTCTGTTTTGTATGCTCAAACAACTCATGTATCAACTAGAGCTGTCTGTATCTTCCATGCTAGGCGGGTTATTCTCAAGAGGAGTGGACTCCGCTCCTCATTCACGAGAAAATGGCTGGTCACCGGGATGCCCGGTCCCATGCTCAAATCAAATCAAAATAATTAAACAAAACTCCCCCAGGATTGTTGTTAGTTGGAGGAACCCGTTGTTTCGGGCAAGCCATGTATTGATGCTTGTTGGTTGAGGGGGAGTATAAAACTTTACCATTCTGTTTGGGAACCGCCTATAATGTGTGTAGCATGGAAGATATCGAGATCTCATAGTTGTTATGTTAAGAGTGAAAGTATACCGCTCAAAATGCTATTATCTCTGTTTTAAAAATCGAGCTCTAGCACCTCTACAAATCCCTGCTTCCCTCTGCGAAGGGCCTATCTATTTACTTTTATGTTGAGTCATCACCCTCTTATTTAAAAGCACCCGCTGGAGAGCACCGTTGTAATTTGCATGCATTACTATTAATTTATATTGGGTATGACTATGATTGGATCTCTTTTACCATGAATTACAATGTTTAGTCAGTCCTTGATCTTTAAAGGTGCTATGCATTTATGTTTTGCGGTCTCAGAAAGGGCTAGCGAGATATCATCTTGTTATATCATATTATGATTGTTTTGAGAAAGTGTTGTCATCCGAGTTTTATTATTATTGCTCGCTAGTTGATTATGCCATTGATATGAGTAAACATGAGACCTAAGTGTTATTGTGAATGTGGTTAGTCATAATCTTTGCTGAAAACTTGAATGCTGGCTTTACATATTTACAACAACAAGAGCAAACCGAGTTTGTAAAGTTTTTCTTTATCACTTTCAGTTTATCAACTGAATTGCTTGAGGACAAGCATAGGTTTAAGCTTGGGGGAGTTGATACGTCTCCATTGTATCTACTTTTCCAAACACTTTTGCCCTTGTTTTGGACTCTAACTTGCATGATTTGAATGGAACTAACCCGGACTGACGCTTTTTCAGCAGAACTGCCAAGGTGTTATTTTTGTGCAGAAATAAAAGTTCTCAGAATGATTTGCAAATCCACGGACCAACTTTTCAGAATTAATAAAAAATACTGGCGAAAGAATTAGCGTCAGGGGGCCCACACCATGGTCACGAGGGCGGGGGGCGCTCCCCTCCCCTAGGGCGCGCCCCCTGCCTCCACTACTAGGGAAAACCCTAGCAGCAGCGCGGGTTTTGTGCTCACTAGTAGCGCGGGAGGGCGCGCTACTAATAAGGCGCTACAGCTATTGCTTAGCAGCAGCGTGTGCATGCCCGCGCTACTGCTAGGACGAATAGCTGCAGCGTTTGTTCAGTACCACGCTGCTGCTAAGGTAACTACTTGCAGCGTGTTTTCTGTCCATCGCTAGTAGTACTTTTTTTTTCGTTTCTAGTGTATTTATGCGCCATCGTACAAATATTGATACAATACCAGTTATGAGGTTTACATCATTATGTCCATAACAGTGTGTCAAATGAAGGTGGATTAGGTTCAAGTGGAGGCAATATGTGGTGCATGTCAAAAGTATACTACTAATCCAAACTTGATCTAGTTTGGACTAGTAGTACTTTCGATGTGCACCACATGTTGCCTCCACTTGAATCTAATCCGCCAGCACAAGCTATTTAATCATCCTCATAGTCATTACCACCAACAGTATTTATTTCTGTCTAAAAAAACAGTATTTATTTAATCACCACTAACACTAGCTAATAATAATCATCATAGTCATTACCACCAACACTAGCTATTTTATCATCGTAGTAATATAGTGTAGCACATCATCATCCTGAAACTCATTTCTAGCTAGCTAATCACTCCTGCTGCTCTCTCTTAGGTAAAATAACATAAAACATGTATAGCTCTCCTCCTTGATCAAGCTGGAGCATGCAGATGAACCTGTCTCCTAATCGTGGGTAGCACATCTGTTTGCTGCCCCCTAGTACTTCTCTGCGCTCCCCCATCATATATTTGGTCCAGTCTTGCACTATTAAGCATCCGTCGCTAATCTTGAATGCACTAAAGTAATCTGTAGGATATCTTGGCCGTAAGCTGATAATACTCATGGTACCTTTAGTCTCGATCCCATAAGGCACAACATTCATCGGGAGTCCCTGTTGAAGAACATCGTATGTTAACATACTTAGCAATGAAGTTTAGTTTCAAAAATAATGTATGGAAAAGATGCACTGATGACAAATAGTAAAAATCTTACCATCCTTCCTAAATAGATGTGACCGTAGTTCATTACGAACACTATTGGTCGCACATTTTTAGTACTAACATTTCTAAATGCAGGAAGAAAATTTGTCTTGACAGTATCAAGATCCTCAAGCCATGAAACATAATGACTGAGCTCCTCGCAGTTGAGTTCAGCCCCAGGACAGTATACGGTCCTGTCTACCAAGCGCTGGACATGTTTGCTTGCACCGAAATAAGCTGACAATACAAATTAGTTGTCAACTATTTTTGAATAAACAATATCGATCAAAGACATAAATATGGTTGAGAAACTTACATAATGGTATAACTGGAGGCGTCTGCACATCGACCCAGATGTCGGTATTACCTTCAATATCATCTTTCGGACGAATATCAAAGGTGATAACCATATCAAGCTCAAATGCATAAGTCTTGCATAGTGCTCGCCATGTTTTGCATCCAAAATAGGTGTAGTCGTCTGAATTGTACAATTTTGCATGGAAAATATAACCATGCTCGGTCTTCAAGTAAACTTTCTTTTCCTCCATACTATGACTGAAACCTATCTTATCCAATACAAAAACTCTTGCATGGCAGGGGATACGCTAGTAGAATAGTAAAAAAATATAAGTGGAAGCAAATGAAGCAGATGTCATGCTTAATTACGAAAAAAGACTTGTCGCTGTGACTTATTGTATCCACTTCGAAGTTCTCGTCCAGCTTGATGCTGAAGCGCCTATCATCATCTAGGAAGATTCCGTCGCACAGGCCGCGCTCGTCTTCGCAGTATTTGCAAATACCGAAATCCTTTTCGTCGTCAGACATTTCCTATGTTCATAGTTAAAACATTAATTGAAAATCGATCGAAGACAACTACCAAGATACTCAACACACAAATTCGGGGCACTCGATATTTCCTACATATTCTGGCACAAGTCATGCCAAAATTCACAGAAAAATCCGGCATGACCTTTACTAAAATAGGACATATCGAGCGCCTGAAATTTGCCGAAACGGAAATGAATCAACACTCCGGCAAAACATAGGCCACTCGGAGGTGTAACCTGCAAACATGACGGGCCACTTGGATATTGAGAAACACAAGATATACATTTCAAAATATCTTATAGGACTCAAATTAGCATGCATTCAATAAGCAAAAGTAAATCATCTCATACGTCCGTACATCATCGAATATTATCACTAATACATCACGAATAGTGTCATACATATAACATCACTAATACAACTAAAACCCTAGCACACACGGGTATCGGCACGGGCGGTGGACACCCACAGAGAAGGAACCATCACGGGATCATAGCTCCAGTGAGATCCCCGGAGAACCTGGCAGGTATTGGAGAACGGCCTGTGCTCCAACGCAAACAAGTAGCGACGGACGTGCGCGTCCTCCTCACTGACACAGTGACGCACCACCTCCACGGAGTCCTCGAGCCTCTCGATCGTCACTGGCCCACGCGACCGCCACCAAAGAAGGTTCGGGTCAACGACAGGCTGGCTCCTCACCAACCTGCGCCCCCGGTAGGTAGCACCTCCCAGTACCACCCCGGCGGAGCCTAGTCCCGGACATGGCCGATCTGGTCAAGCAGGTGTCGTCCTCCGCCGACTCGACGACGAGGATGCGGGATAGGCATCGTCGACGTCGAGGCAGGAAAAATTGCTTTAACTAAAAAATATAAACAAGTTCTTACTAACTAGTTCTATTAATTCAACTAGTTCTTACTAAAAATAAACCTAATATAAATATAAATATTCTACTACCTAATTAGTACCTAGTTCTTAATATGCAACTAAAATAAACTTACTATAAATAAAAATAAACTTAATATGCAACTAAAATATAAAGAAACCCTAGGCAGAGGTAGGGGAAAGGGAGGAGCGGGCGTGCTCACCTCGGGTGACTGCGACGAGGGAGGGGCAGGGCGGCGTCGAGGTCGGGGCGGCGTTGAGGTCGGGGGTGGGGGCGGCGTTGAATCTGGGGTCGGGGCGGCGTCCGCGGCGGCGTTGAGGTCGGGGGCGGGGGCGGCATTGAGGTCGGGGGTCGGGGCGGCGTAGAGGGTGCGGAGAGCGCGCGGCGGCCGACGGGCGACGGTGGCGGCGAGAGTGGAGAGAGTTGGATTTGGGGGGAAAGTGGCGTGGGAAAGGACGAACCCCGTGGTTAAGTCAGAAGTAGCAGTACCGCGTTCCGGGAAAAGCGTTGCTGCTATCTTAGCTACAACGCATTCTCTGATACACGCTACTGCTACTCCTTTCTCTTCTTTCCCTTTTCCATTTAGTTTTCTTCACATTTTATTTGTTTCCTTTCACCTTATTCTATTTCTTTCATTTTCAATTACCTTTCCATTCTCTTTCCATTTAATTTTATAACCTTTAGCAGCAACGGTTTATATTAAAACGCGCTGCTACAAACGACGTAGCGGTAGCGCGGTTCGTCATAGATCGCTACTACTATGTGTAGCCTATGGGCTAAGCCGTGGGAATTTTAGTAGTAACGTCTGTTCAGCAAGATGCGCTACTGCTAGATCTTTATCTGCAGCGCGGTTTCCTCTGGCGCGCTACTGCTAATTAGCACCAGTGTGCTTTTCTGACCCATGCTACTGCTAAAGTTCTGTGTATAGGGTTTTCCCTAGTAGTGCTCATGGGCCCCCTGGACGTCCACCGACCTCAACTCCAACTCCATATATTTGCTTTCACGGAGAAAATAATAAAATAAGAAGGATTTATCGCGTTTTACGATACGGAGCCGCCGCCAAGCCCTAATACCTCTTGGGAGGGCTGATCTGGAGTCCGTTCGGGGCTCCGGAGAGGGGAATCCGTTGCCGTCGTCATCATCAACCATCCTCCATCACCAATTTCATGATGCTCACTGCCATGCGTGAGTAATTCCATCGTAGGCTTGCTGGACGGTGATGGGTTGATGAGATTTACCATGTAATTAAGTTAGTTTTGTTAGGGTTTGATCCCTAGTATCGACTATGTTCTGAGATTGATGTTGCTATTACTTTGCTATGCTTAATGCTTGTCACTAGGGTCCGAGTGCCATTATTTCAGATCTGAACCTATTATGTTTTCATGAATATATGTGAGTTCTTGATCCTATCTTGCAAGTCTATAGTCACCTATTATGTGTTATGATCCGTTAACCCCGAAGTGACAATGATCGGGATACTTACCGGTGATGACTATAGTTTGAGGAGTTCATGTATTCACTAAGTGTTAATGCTTTGGTCCGGTACTCTATTTAAAGGAGGCATTAATATCCCTTAGCTTCCATTAGGACCCCGTTGCCACGGAAGGGTAGGACAAAGGATGTCATGCAAGTTCTTTTCCATAGGCATGTATGAATATATTGGAATACATGCCTGCGTTACATTGATGAACTGGAGCTAGTTCTGTGTCACCCTATGTTATAACTATTACATGAGGAATCGCATCCGACATAATTATCCATCACTGATCCAATGCCTACGAGCTTTTCACATATTGTGCTTTGCTTAGTTACTTTGCTGTTGCCACTACTACTATTACTTTCGCTACTACTACTATTACTTCCGTACTAGTCTGCTACTAAATACTTTGCTGAAGATACTAAGTTATCCAGATGTGATTGAACTGAAACTCAACTGCTAATACTTGAGAATATTCTCTGGCTCCCCTTGTGTCGAATCAATAAATTTGGGTTGAATACTCTACCCTCGAAAACTGTTGCGATCCCCTATACTTGTGGGTTATCAATGACACACCCAGGACTATTTCAGAAGCCTATGCATCTCTGGATGCTGACTACTGGAAGGAAGCTGTTCGTAGCGAGATGGACTCCATCTTAGCTACCGGAACCTGGGAGATAACTGACCGTCCTTATGGGTGCAAACCTGTAGGATGTAAGTGGGTGTTCAAGAAGAAGCTTAGACCTGATGGTACGATTTAAAAGTACAAGGCACGGCTTGTGGCTAAGGGTTATACCCAGAAAGAAGGTGAAGACTTCTTTGACACTAACACACCTGTGTCTAGACTCACCACAATTCGGGTGCTACTATCACTGGCTGCCTCACATGGTCTTCTCGTTTATCAAATGGACGTTAAGACAACTTTCCTCAATGGAGAGTTGAAGGAAGAAATTTACATGGATCAGCCAGATGGTTTTGTAGTGCTTGGTCAGGAAGGAAAGGTGTGCAAGTTATTAAAGTCTTTATATGGCCTTAAACAAGATCCTAAGGAGTGGCATGAGATGTTCGAAAGAACATTAACTGCTGCCGGCTTTGTAGTAAACAATGGTGACAAGTGTGTGTACTATCGCCATGGTGGGGGCAAAGGAGTTATTCTTTGTCTGTATGTCGATGACTTTCTGATCTTGGGAACCAAACTTGATCTAATCAAGGAGGTTAAGGATTTCTTATCTCGCTGTTTTGTGATGAAGGATCTAGGAGTAGCTGATGTTATCTTGAACATCAAGTTGTTGAGAGATGAGAATGGTGGGATCACAGTGCTTCAGTCTCACTATGTGGAAAAGATCTTGAGTCGTTTTGGGTATAGCGACTGCACGCCTTCTCCAACTCCATATGATGCTAGTGTGTTGCTTCGAAAGAATCAACAGATTGCTAGAGATCAACTGAGATATTCTTAGATTATTGGTTCGCTTATGTATTTGGCGAGTGCCACGAGGCCTGGCATCTCTTTTGATGTAAGCAAGCTGAGTCGGTTTGTGTCAAAACCGGGAGATGATCATTGGCGTGCGCTTGAGAGAGTTATGCGCTACTTGAAAGGCACCGCGAGCTATGGGATTCACTACACCGGGTATCCAAGGGTACTGGAGGGTTATAGTGACTCGAACTGGATATCTAATGTTGATGAGATTAAGGTCACAAGTGGTTATGTTTTTACACTTGGTGGTTGAGCTATTTCCTGGAGTCTTGCAAGCAGACCATCTTAACGAGGTCAACTATGGAAGCAGAACTCACAGCATTACACACTGCCACTTTTGAAGCAGAGTGGCTTCGTGAGCTATTGATGGACTTACCTATGGTTGAAAAACCAACACCCCCTATCCTGATGAATTGTGATAATCAAACTGTGATCCTCAAGATAAACAGTTCTAAGGACAATATGAAGTCCTCAAGGCATGTGAAGAGGAGACTAAAATCTGTCAGAAAATTGAGGAACTCTCGAGTTATTACGTTGGATTATATCCAAACTTTGAAAAACTTGGCAGATCCCTTCACAAAGGGTCCATCACGTCATGTGATAGATAATGCATCAATGGAGATGGGTTGAGACCCACCGCATGAGTTGTCCATAGTGGTAACCCACTCTATCTGATCGGAGATCCCGTGAAGTAGAAGTGGGAGACAAGCTATTGGCCAGCTGAGAGGATAGTATCCCTATTTTAATTATCCCACTCCGTGAAGATGCAATACTCTCCTGATCTGCATGGCAGGTTGATATTTATCTTAATGTGTTCCAAGTGGCTTATTTGAGTAAGCAGAGATGTTGTCATGTAGAGCATCTCCTGACGAACACACCTATATGAATTTGTCTATTAACGTCGCAGTCTGTGAGAAGTGGGTGTTCTCTAATAAATTCATGAAAGGCCCTGGAGTATGATGTATACGCTCCACCCATGGGGAAGCCTTGCGGCAGCCCAATATCAGTCAAGAATTTGTGTGAAACTAGTATCGCGGAAAACTTGTAGTTCAAGGCATAGTCCACTATTCAAGTTGTGATCTAGTGTAGCATAAAACTATAAGAGGAAGTTCAACTTCACAGTCTCCACTAAGCATTGGTATATAAACAATGTTTTGGAACTAAATGATGAGATGTGCCAATGTGAGTTTGTGGGGGATTGTTGGAATTTGCTAGTAGGCCTTTGGCCCAAATCCCAACTAAAATTCTGAAATTCTCTTGGCCCATTCATGCACACATGTGAGTGGAGTGAGTGAGACTAAAGTTTAGTCACACCCCGGAAGTTGAAAGAGAGTTGCACCTCTTTATAAGGTGAGCTCTTCTACCACTTGTATGAGCATGAGAAGAGGAGACCTACACACGCGCTCCTCCTCCTTGCTCGCCTCGCCTCGCCTCGCTGCGCCACGGGTTGCGGGATTGAGCTGAGCCGAGGACAGAGCTATGCACGTTGTCTATATTTTTGCTGCTCGGCAAAAGTTAATGAGTCATTATTTAATAATTAACGGACATGTTAATTACTAAACTGTTTCCGATTCTTTTGGATCGTGACGACTCGGACATGGGGTTTACTCCCACGACCTACCCGACCCACACTATATAGTTAGGCAGACGTCTATCCTAGCCGCCACCGCTTCGTATGGTTTCTCACCACCGTTCCAGATCATTCCGCCGCCAAGCAAGTTTTCTCCATCCCTCCTTTCGGCATGCACAGGGAGAAGGGACAACATGCCTCTGGAACCCCGCCTCTCGTGATCCTGTATGGGAGAGGGACGATCAGGTTTTTGGGGAGCGCACTCGGCGACTACTGGCAGCGACGACTTCATGAACGACGACTTCTTCCCCGACCTCGGCAACCTCATCCTCGATGACATGGGCGACAACGTCAACGCCGGCAGTGCTGCTCCCGCTGCATCGTATGTGATTCTATCCTTCCTTTTTGTGATCGTGGTAGAATTCATGTTTCTAGTATGTGCCCTAGATGTGATCTGTTCATCTACTATGCTAGTTCGCATGATTAGTTTAATATCTGCTAGTGCTGTCATGATTTATCTTTTGTTCATTCGGATTAAATCTCATAGTAATTTGCTCATATTTCCAACAATCCAAAAACCAGATTATAGGCAATTTACTCCGAGTGGTTTTGCTGCGCATATGAAGCCGCCTGCCTTTAAGGTGGCGCAATATAAGAGGTGGCGCACGAGAGCAGTCTACTGGTTTCAGACCATGGGCTTCTATGACGCCATCAAGGGCAAGCCTGAGGGCGATCTTAATTCAGCACAGCTGGAAGCTTTTGAGAAGATCGATACTCTCTTTAAAGGCGCTCTTCTGAGTGTTCTTGATGATTCCATTGTGGATTCGTATATGTCGTTTGACAACAGCAAGGACATGTGAGCTGCGCTCGAGGCCAAGTTTGGTGCCTCGGACGCCGGCAGCGAGTTGTACGTCATGGAGCAATTCAATGACTACAAGATGACTGATGAGCGCTCTGTTGTACAGCATGCTCATGAGATACAGTCGCTCGCAAAAGAACTTGAGCACTTCAAGTGTGTGTTGCCGGAAAAATTTGTTGCCGGAGGCATCATTCCCAAGCTTCCACCTTCATGGAACAATTTTGCTACTTCCCTGAAACACAAGAGACAGGAGTTTTCCGTTGCGGATCTCACTGGTACTCTTGATGTTGAAGAGAAGGCAAGAGCAAAGGACACATGTGCTCGAGTTGCCGAGGGAGCTTCTGGTGCCCACATGGTACAGAAGAAGAACTTCCAGCCAATAAGTTCAAAAACAACAAGAACAAAACTCAGGGGAAATGCAAGTTTGATATGAAGAACAAGCCGTCACATTCTACCAACTTCAAGAAGAATTCTCTTAAGAAGGGGAAGGGACTTTGCCATGTCTATGGTGATCCTAATCACTGGGCTCCGAAGTGTCCTAACCGCTTTGAGGAGCGCGAACATGAGAAGAGTGGCAAGTCCGCTAATGTTGTCATCGGTGATACTGATATGAAGGAATCTGGGTACAGTATTCTTCCTACCATCCTTTCAGTATTTCAATCTCCTGATTGGTTAATTGACACCGGTGCCAATGTACATGTTTGTGCTGATGCCTCTATGTTTTCTTCTTACCAAGTCACAGGGACTTCTCCCGTGCTGATGGGGAATGGGTCACACGCTATCGTTCAAGGTGTCAGTATGATTGATCTGTAGTTTACTTCGGGGAAGACCGTGCGTGTGAAGAACGTTCATCATGTGTTGTCCATCAATAAAAATCTTGTTAGCAATTCCCGTTTATGTCGAGATGGTTTTAAGTTGGTTTTCAAGTCCAATAAAGTTGTAATTTCTAAGTATGGACAATTTGTTGGAAAAGGCTATGAGAGCGGAGGCTTGTTCCGCCTATCTTTGTCAGATATTTGCACTAAAGTTATTAATAATGTTTTTCACAATGATGAGTCTGATATTTGGCATTCACGACTTTGTCATATTAACTTTGGTTGCATGACGCGGCTAGCCAATATGAATTTAATTCCAAAAATCTCTACTGTCAAAGGCTGCAAGTGCCAAGTATGTGTGCAAGCTAAGCAACCTCGCAAGTCCCATAAGACTGCAGAGGCAAGAGACTTGGCGCCACTAGAGCTAATACATTCTGATCTTTGTGAGATGAATGGCGTGTTGACAAAAGGTGGAAAGAGATTCTTCATGACATTGATTGATGACTCCACTAGATATTGTTATGTGTAGCTTTTGAACTCAAAAGATGAGGCTTTAACTTTCTTCAAAAACTATAAAGCTGAAGCAGAGAACCAACTTGATCAAAAAATTAAACAGCTTAGGTCTGATCGTGGTGGAGAGTACTTTTCCAATGAATTTGATTTGTTTTGTG
Organism: Triticum aestivum; assembly: GCF_018294505.1. Classification (NCBI taxonomy): domain Eukaryota; kingdom Viridiplantae; phylum Streptophyta; class Magnoliopsida; order Poales; family Poaceae; genus Triticum; species Triticum aestivum. The sequence goes on along the minus strand of NC_057801.1, from coordinate 801,064,718 downwards.
CGGAACATGGTATAATCCATGAGAGGACGCCTCCCTACTCACCTCAGTCAAATGGGGTAGCCGAAAGAAAGAACCGAACTCTAACTGATTTGGTTAACGCCATGTTAGACACATCGGGTCTTTCCAAGGAATGGTGTGGGTAGGCGCTGATGATTGCATGTCATGTCCTAAACCGAGTTACCACAAAGCATAAGACCATGACTCCATTTGAGGAATGGGAAAGGAAAAGGTTGTAACTCTCTTACTTACGTTCTTGGGGTTGTATGGCAAAAGTCAATATACCAATTCCCAAGAAGCGCAAGCTTGAACCAAAAACCATGGATTGTGTTCTTCTGGGCTATGCTTTTCATAGCATTGGCTATAGTTTTTCTATAATAAAATATGAGGTATCCGACATGCATGTTGGTACGATTATGGAGTCTAATGATGCAACTTTCTTTGATGACATATTTCCTATGAAGGATATGTCAAGTTCATCAAATCAGGAGATACGTACTCCATCTAGTGAGGAATTCGATGTAATTCCTGCACCCACCATTGCGATGGAACACGTTGAGAATCCTGTTGAGGGTGACAATGAAACTCATGTAAGGAGTAAGAGATAGAGGAGTGCAAAATCTTTTGGTGATGATTTCATTGTGTACCTTGTGGATGACACACCCAGGACTATTTCAGAAGCCTATGCATCTCCGGATGCTGACTACTGGAAGGAAGCTGTTCGTAGCGAGATGGACTCCATCTTAGCTAATGGAACCTGGGAGATCACTGACCGTCCTTATGGGTGCAAACCTGTAGGATGTAAGTGGGTGTTCAAGAAGAAGCTTAGACCTGATGGTACGATTGAAAAGTACAAGGCACGGCTTGTGGCTAAGGGTTATACCTAGAAAGAAGGTAAATTCGGGTGCTACTATCACTGGCTGCCTCACATGGTCTTCTCATTCATCAAATGGACGTTAAGACGGCTTTCCTCAATGGAGTGTTGAAGGAAGAAATTTACATGGATTAGCCAGATGGTTTTGTAGTACCTGGTCAGGAAGGAAAGGTGTGCAAGTTATTAAAGTCTTTATATGGCCTTAAACAAGTTCCTAAGGAGTGGCATGAGAAGCTTATAAGAACATTAACTGCTGCCGGCTTTGTAGTAAACAATGGTGACAAGTGTGTGTACTATGGCCATGGTGGGGGCGAAGGAGTTTTTCTTTGTCTGTATGTCGATGACATACTGATCTTTGGAACCAAACTTGATCTAATCAAGGAGGTTAAGGATTTCTTATCTTGCTGTTTTGAGATGAAGGATCTAGGAGTAGCTGATGTTATCTTGAACATCAAGTTGTTGAGAGATGAGAATGGTGGGATCACACTGCTTCAGTATCACTATGTGGAAAATATCTTGAGTCGTTTTGGGTATAGCGACTGCACGCCTTCTCCAGCTCCATATGATGCTAGTGTGTTGCTTCGAAAGAATTGATGGATTGCTCGAGATCAACTGAGATATTCTTAGATTATTGGTTTCGCTTATGTATTTGGCGAGTGCCACGAGGCCTGGCATCTCTTTTGCTGTAATCAAGCTGAGTCGGTTTGTGTCAAAACCAGGAGATGATCATTGGCGTGCGCTTGAGAGAGTTATGCGCTACTTGAAAGGCTCTGCGAGCTATGGGATTCTCTACACCTGGTATCCAAGGGTACTGGAGGGTTATAGTGACTCGAACTGGATATCTGATGCTGATGAGATTAAGGCCACAAGTGGTTATGTTTTTAAACTTGGTGGTCGCGTTGTTTCCTGGAAGTCTTGCAAGCAGACCATCTTAACGAGGTCAACTATGGAAGCAAAACTCACAGCATTAGACACTGCCACTGTTGAAGTAGAGTGGCTTCGTGAGCTATTGATGGACTTACCTATGGTTGAAAAACCAACACCCCCTATCCTGATGAACTGTGATAATCAAACTGTGATCGTCAAGATAAACAGTTCAAAGGACAATATGAAGTCATCAAGGCATGTGAAGAGGAGACTAAAATCTGTCAGAAAATTGAGGAACTCTGGAGTTATTACGTTGGATTATATCCAAACGCCAAAAAACTTGGCAGATCCCTTCACAAAGGGTCTATCACGTAATGTGATAGATAATGCACGGGAGAGGGGCGATCCTGTACGGGAGAGGGGCGATCAGGTTTTTGGGGAGCGCACTCGCACGACTGCTGGCAGCGACGACTTCGCGAACGACGACTTCTTCCCCGACCTCGGCAACCTCATCCTCGATGACATGGGCGACAACTGAAAGCACAAGTGCTCCCTAGGTGGTTTTGGTAATTAATGTCAACATATCTCTTGTTGGACTAACACTTTTATCTAGTATTTTTTAGACAAGTTAACATTGGAGTGGCATGGACTAAAGGATGTGGGAACTCCTTCAAGATGCTAAGGACAAAGGATTGGCTCAAGCTTCAAGCTCAAGACTCTTCATCTTACAGTTCAGTGACCCAAGATCACATTGAGTCTATAGGAAAAGCCAATACTATCAAGGAGGGATGAGGTGTTGCTTAATGAGCCTCTTGCTTCATGTGCTTAGTGATATGCTCCAAAACCCTCAGCTACTTCCTCACATCCACAAATGACCTAAACCCAAAGCCAAAATCGGTCATACCGATTCTTTCTATCCGGCGCCACCGAGTTTGGATGTCTTAGCCACTGCCACAAACCCTAGGAAAATCGGTCTTACCGATAGGGATCGCGGTCTCACCGAGATGGGGTTGTAATCTCTCTGTGTATGTCCATTATCAAAATCGGTCTCACCGAGTTTGAGCAATCGGTACTACCGAGATTACAATGCAAACTCTCTGGTTAACTTATTATCAAAATCGGTCTCACCGAGTTTGAGTAATCGGTCTCACCGAGTTTGAGTAATCGGTCCCACCGAGTTTGCCTGACCAACTCTCTGGTTAGCTAATTACCAAAATCGGTCTTGCCGAGTTTGTGTAATCGGTCTCACCGAGATTACGTTATTGCCTAACCCTAACCATATCGGTCCTACCGAGTTGCATTTTTGGTCCCACCGAAAATCCCAACGGTCACTAGGTTTACTGAATTGGTCCGACCGAGTTTGTTGATTCGGTCCCACGGAGTTTGGTAAATTGTGTGTAACGGTTAGATTTTGTGTGGAGGCTATATATACCCCTCCACCTCCTCTTCATTCGTAAAGAGAGCCATCAGACTAAGCCTACACTTCCAGCATCCTATTTCTAAGAGAGAACTACCTACTCATGTGTTGAGGTCAAGATATTCCATTCCTACCATGTGAATCTTGATCTCTAGCCTTCCCCAAGTTGCTTTCCACTCAAATCTTCTTTCCACCAGATCCAAATCCTATGAGAGAGAGTTGAGTGTTAGGGAGACTATCATTTGAAGCACAAGAGCAAGGAGTTCATCATCAACGCACCATTTGTTACTTCTTGGAGAGTGGTGTCTCCTAGATTGGCTAGGTGTCACTTGGGAGCCTCCGACAAGATTGTGGAGTTAAACCAAGGAGTTTCTAAGGGCAAGGAGATTGCCTACTTCGTGAAGATCTACCGCTAGTGAGGCAAGTCCTTCGTGGGCGACGGCCATGGTGGGATAGACAAGGTTGCTTCTTTGTGGACCCTTCGTGGGTGGAGCCCTTCGTGGACTCGCGCAACCGTTACCCTTCGTGGGTTGAAGTCTCCATCAATGTGGATGTACGATAGCACCACCTATCGGAACCATGCCAAAAACATCCGTGTCTCCAATCACTACAAGAAATATGTTAATACATGACGGATTTCTGGTGACGTTCTGGGAATCCGTCATGAACCGGCCTAGCACGGCCCCAAAGCCCGCCCAAGCCCGTTGGAGCCCTCCTAACCCATTCCTCGTATAAAATCTAACCCTAAGCCTCTCTCTGCCCTCATCTTGTTCTCCCTCAGCCACCGCCCCCATCTTCTTCCTTCTCCCAAATCCACTCCTTTCCGTCCGCCGCACACCCACCGCTCCGACGTTCTCTCGTTCCTCGACCCAGTCCTCACCTCCCCATCCTCTCCCGTCCTTCCTCCACCAAAACCTAGTGGCAACTATCCCCTCCCCCTCCGCCCTGTCTTCACGTCGCATCCGCAACATGCGCTGCTGATCTGCCGAGTTTGACGGCGGCAACAGCCCGAGTGATAAGATCCGCGTCTTGGGCGCGCGCAGATCCAGCATGGGCTCATCCCCCGATGTTGGCCTGGTCGGAGCAGAGAAACCGTGTGGTGGCCGGTCTAGGACAATGGCTCGCAGGAGGCCGTAGTGTACCCTAGCCACCGCTGGATTCCGGTGTGGCTCCCGCCCCTTCTGTTGGCTTCCTCGACACCATGGCCTCATGATGCTGCTTCGACCACAGGTCAGGTTCATTTGCCTAAGCTGGTAGTTGTAACAGCCATTCGTGGGCAGTGTGGGAAGCCTAAGGCTGGTGCGTGGCCTCCCTCTTCAATCGATTACTTAAGCTTGGCTACTGCCTTCTCCAAATCTTAGGGTGTTGTGTGTGCGTGCTGGCATGGTGGCGGCAGTGGCTATCGAGGGCTAGGGTGTGTATACGAGTGAGATGTGTGTGCGTGCAGTAGACGCTGAGTTGTGTTTGCGGGTTTCCTCTCTGGATCTTTAACATTGAATTTTCTATGTATCTTTACACTGCAGGGTACTCAGTAAAGACAGAAGGCACATGTTCGTCAACCGGCTGCACTGTGCTATGTGGGCTTCTATCAAGATCAAATTTTGTTTAATTTTCTACCAAGATCTAATTCACTTTAGATTTTTCTGACAATTTTATGTATCTCTGTTCTCTAAATCAATATAATTAAGTGTTCTATATGCATTCAGTTTAGTTTTCTATCAAAATATAATTCAGTATGAATCAATGTAATCAAGTGGTGAATAATTTCATCAAATAGGAGACATGATTTCTGTTACTGTATTAATATGGTGACATGTTCTGTTTAGAGTTTTCTCCATACACTTCTATCCATATTGTCAACTGCAACTTGGTGAATATATATAACCAGAATTAAGTTTAATCTGAATCTAAGAAGAAAAATACATTGGTATAGTGTGGCAGTACTGCAGTTATAATACAGAGGTTTAAACCTGTTCGTTTGTGTACTAAGCAAATGTAGTACTACTACCATTGGTTGTGCGCCTACTAGTACTAGAACCAATGCCATGTTAGTTCACTCTCCCTCAACCTGGAGGTACACACCAAGCTAGAACTTGCCAACACAGTGACACACATTTCTTTTTCAACTCATGTGCTCCCTGCCTCCAAGCCAGGTTGCCCTCCGCAATAGTTTTCCCAAAAGTAGGGGTTGATGTCTACTGTCTGATCCTAAATCTTTTCCCTAATGTTTTCCCTTTTTTTACAATCAATTAACACTGTAATCTCCCTAATTATGATCTCTGCTTTTTTGGGATGTAGGTCTAGGTGGTGTTGTAGCAGCCGTACTGCTGCATGGCACACAATAGAGCTCGGGAGGGTGGACACGATAACTGTTGGTGGAGCTGCTCCGTGATCAACCAGGGGTTGGTTCTCTACTGCCACTCCTATGATTTGTCCAGTATTTCCATTCCCTAGCTCAATTGCTACTGAACTACACCTATTTAGTTAATGTAGTTCTGAGTTAGGCATTTTCACCATGGTGTGATTTTCTACTAATTTACTAATTTGTTTGTGCCCCTTGGATCTTGTGATGAACTTCTCATGCACTTGAATTAAAAGTAACCACAGCATGCATGTTGTTAAGAGAAATAACTGATACATCCTATCCAGTATCTCTTCAGAGAACCATTTGCCACTTAGTTTTATAGATTTATTAGTGGCCACGGCTCATAGTTATTTTGCATGCCATTTGAAGTTTACTTGTCAAGCAATTGTGTTTTACTACTGTAGGTGCCTTAGATAAACATTTAGTTTCATGTGTATGCTTGTTGACACATGAAAAATTTGAAGCTTATGCTCGCGAGGTCGATGAGTAACCGATGAGTAGCGGTTCCGCTTCATTGATATTATTTGTTAGTGATGCCATTTTCTCGACGGGTTTATATGGCCTTAACTGTTGTTGAGTACTTGTGTTCTCCGATGTATGTTCTATTACATTGTCACTTATATGTCAACTTTATTAGACTTTCATTTGACCCACTTTTATTTGAATTAATTTTAGGCAACCTCATGTTTAGTTTTGTTTTAAAGTATACTTTGTTATTCTGATATGTAGGCTTGTTAAAATTTAAGAATTTTGGACAACACGTAATTTATTTTTGAAGTTTGTTCTTATTCTTTTATTTCTACTATCTACTATCTAATGTTGTAAATATGTTAGGTATGATTGGGTAGCAGGCTTCTTGGTGCTGGCCAACACAATCCGCCATGACATGATACTTACCATCAGGAGGGGCGACGATAAGAACCTGAATAGCAGCCTCAATAGTATCATATTTTCTGTTGTTGTAATTGGATTGTACTGGTTCCTAGCGTTGTTGTGTGATATATTTTGTCAATATATCTGTAAATTACCATTTCATGGAGGATTTTGTAAACTGATGTGGTGTAGATACCAATAGATGGTTGCATATTGAATATTCGTGTAATGCATGATCACACTTTGGAAATGCTTCGTCTTGGGCTAGAGTTGGTATTATGATTTGTGTAATGCATCATGCTAAAAAAATGTACTGGTTCAAAATTGGTGTGGTAGATGTGTGCTAGAAAAAAATAATTTGTTCCTAACTCCATGACGATTTCTGTGACGAAAAATAATGTCCACGTAGGCAGCCACGTCATTCCAAGTGGTCGACCGAAAATCCTACATAGCGTTGGTCCTGTGATAGTTTGTTCCGTCATGAATGGTTGGGCCTAGTTTGGGCTGGGCGGGCTTGGGCCGGATTCGTGACGGTCAAGGACCGTCATGGAAAGCTTGATGTCAAATTATGACGCGATATACATGATGGATTCCAAATCCGTCATCGATGGGCACCCATGACAATTTTTCACAGATGCATGACGGACGAGGACCGTCACGTATTAATAGGTTTCTTGTAGTGAATTGCGTTTGAATCCTCCAAAACCCTTCCCTTTACATTCTTGCAAGTTGCATGCTTTACTTTCCGCTACTCATATACTCTTTGCATGCTTGCTTGCTATGTGTTGTGAATGTTAAAATTGTGCCTTAACTCCACTTAAACTTAAAAGGGCTAAAAACTGCAACTTTAGTACTTAGTGTCTAACCACCCCCCTCCTCTAGACACCTCTTCTCAAGGTACTACAAGTGGTATCAGAGCATTGGTCTCCATTGCCTTGGTTTAATCACCATTGGAGGAAGATGGATGAGTCTACTTTGGGGAGTCTTAGACATAGAGTGCCTATTCTTGATGGAGAGTATTTTCATGAGTGGAAAAATGAGATGCTTGTAATTTTCAATCAATATCATTTGAACAAGTACATTGCTAGTCCTTGTGCACCTTGTGTTGATACTATGCATCCTACCCTTGATGAGTCTATTGACATGATTAGGAATGTTAGAACTGTTAATCTTATCACTAGAGGCTTGCCTAGAAACTTGATTATAAAACTGCCTACTCTTGAGTGTGCCTACCACTAGTAGAAAAGGGGGCAATGGCCCAGGCCAGTTCAGCCCATTAGTCCCGGTTCAATCCAGAACCGGGACCAATGGAGCTATTTGCCCCGGTTCGTGAGCCCAGGGGGCCGGCCGGGCCACGTGGGCCATTGGTCCCGGTTCGTCCGGACCTTTTGGTCCCAGTTGGTGGGACGAACCGGGACCAATGGTCCTAGCTCCTGGCCCACCACTATTAGTCCCGGTTGGTGGCATGAACCGGGACCAAAGGGTCACCTTTAGTCCCGGTTCATGCCACCAACCGGGACCAATGGTGCTGCCTATATATAGCCCCTCGCGCAAGAGCAGAGCACACTGCTCTGTTTTTTCTGGCCGAGGGGGAGAGGGCTTGGTGGTGCTCTAGCTCACCTCCTATGCACACAAGGTGTTCGATGGAATGCCCGAGCCACACTACTTAAGGTTTCTCCTCTCCAAGCTCGACCGCCAAGCTCCATTTTCCTCAATATTTATCTAGGTTTAGCGGTCCGTCACGCCCCGTCCCCGTCTTCATCGCCGTCGATCACCCGCGCCGATCTCATCGCCGGCACCACCGTGGTGAGCCTCTTGTTCTTATCTTCTTTCTGAAAGGAAAAATATTATTACTTGTTTGTTTAGATAGATACTTGTATTATTTTCTTACTTTTATTATTGCATCTTATATAGTGCGATGGTTTTGGTATCCGCCCCCGTCGGCCCTCGTCCTGTCTATGATTCGGATGTGGTATATATTATCTTTTCATAACTATTGGTTCATTTATTGTTTATGAAAATTATGCCGACCAACGTGACATAGATTTTATTTATCTAGGAGGTTGTTGAACCGGAAATTCCAACCGACCCTATTGTCGAGAGGTTAAATTTAGTTGAAGAAGAAAACAATTTCTTGAAGGAAAAAATAAAAAAACTTGAGGAGGAGAAGATGATATTGGAGTTGCATGTTGCGGATGTCGTCGATGATCACAAGATCAAGATGGATGCAATGCGCTTGAAGATGAGAAAGATTAGAAAATATGCCATTCATACCGAGGCTTGGTATCATTATGCCGTTGGATCAGTTGTTACCTTGGTTGCGATTATGATCGCATTTGTTTTCGCATTGAAATGTTTTACATAGTTTCAATGTATGGTTTAATTAATTTAGATGCTCTGCAGAGCTTTATGTTGTTAGATGAGAACTATGTATGTACTTTGGTTTTTATGTGATGATGAACTTCTATTAATTTGGTCACTTAATTATCTATTCATGATGTTCTGTAATGATTTTTGACACACTTAATTATATATAATGCACGCAGATGAACCGGCAATGGATGTACGGTTCAAGACACACCTCCGAGTACATTAAGGGCGTGCATGATTTTCTCGAAGTGGCTGAGGCAAACAAGCAGAATGGTTTTATGTGTTGTCCATGCCCTATATGTGGGAATACGAAGTCTTACTCTGACCGGAAAATCCTTCACACCCACCTGCTTTACAAGGGTTTCATGCCACACTATAATGTTTGGACGAGGCACGGAGAAATAGGGGTTATGATGGAAGACGGCGAGGAAGAAGAGTACGATGACAACTATGTGCCCCCTGAATACGGTGATGCTACTGAACATCAAGATGCACCAGACGATGTGCACGATGGTGCTGCAACGGGCGAAGCTGCTGAAGATCAAGAGGAACCAGACGATGTGCCCGATGATGATGATCTCCGCCGGGTCATTGTCGATGCAAGGACACAATGCGAAAGTCAAAAGGAGAAGCTGAAGTTCGATCGCATGTTAGAGGATCACAAAAAGGGGTTGTACCCCAATTGCGAAGATGGCAACACAAAGCTCGGTACCGTACTCGAATTGCTGCAGTGGAAGGCAGAGAATGCTGTGCCTGATAAAGGATTTGAGAAGCTACTGAAAATAATGAAGAAGAAGCTTCCAAAGGATAACGAATTGCCCGACAGTACATACGCAGCAAAGAAGGTCGTATGCCCTCTAGGATTGGAGGTGGAGAAGATACATGCATGCCCTAATGACTGCATCCTCTACCGCGGTGCCTACAAGGATCTGAACGCATGCCCGGTATGCGGTGCATTGCGGTATAAGATCAGACGAGATGACCCTGGTGATGTTGACGGCGAGCCTCCCAGGAAGAGGGTTCCTGCGAAGGTGATGTGGTATGCTCCTATAATACCACGGTTGAAACGTCTGTTCAGAAACGGAGAGCATGCCAAGTTGATGCGATGGCACAGTGAGGACCGTAAGAAAGACGGGAAGTTGAGAGCACCCGCTGACGGGTCGCAGTGGAGAAAAATTGAGAGAAAGTACTGGGATGAGTTTGCAAAGGACCCAAGGAACGTATGGTTTGCTTTAAGCGCGGATGGCATTAATCCTTTCGGGGAGCAGAGCAGCAATCACAGCACCTGGCCCGTGACTCTATGTATGTATAACCTTCCTCCTTGGATGTGCATGAAGCGGAAGTTCATTATGATGCCAGTTCTCATCCAAGGCCCTAAGCAACCCGGCAACGACATTGATGTGTACCTAAGGCCATTAGTTGAAGAACTTTTACAGCTGTGGAATGGAAACGGTGTACGTACGTGGGATGAGCACAAAAAGGAGGAATTTGACCTAAAGGCGTTGCTGTTCGTGACCATCAACGATTGGCCCGCTCTCAGTAACCTTTCAGGACAGACAAACAAGGGATACCACGCATGCACGCACTGTTTACTTGACACCGATAGTATATACCTGGGAAGCTGCAGGAAGAATGTGTACCTGGGCCATCGTCGATTTCTTCCGACCAACCATCAATGTCGAAAGAAAGGCAAGCATTTCAAAGGCGAGGCAGATCACCGGAAGAAGCCCGCCATGCGTACCGGTGATCACGTACTTGCTATGGTCAATGATTTACACGTAATCTTTGGAAAGGGTCCCGGCGGACTAGCTGTTCCGAATGACGCTGAGAATCACGCACCCATGTGGAAGAAGAAATCTATATTTTGGGACCTACCCTACTGGAAAGACCTAGAGGTCCGCTCTTCGATCGACGTGATGCACGTGACGAAGAACCTTTGCGTGAACCTGCTAGGCTTCTTGGGCGTGTATGGGAAGACAAAAGATACACCTGAGGCACGAGAGGACCTGCAACGCTTGCACGAAAAAGAGGGCATGCCTCCGAAGCAGTATGAAGGTCCTGCCAGCTACGCTCTTACGAAAGAAGAGAAAGAAATATTCTTTCAATGCCTGCTCAGTATGAAGGTCCCGACTGGCTTCTCGTCGAATATAAAGGGAATAATAAATATGCCAGAGAAAAAGTTCCAGAACCTAAAGTCTCATGACTGCCACGTGATTATGACGCAACTGCTTCGGCTTCTACAGGAAAACGTCCGATTAGCCATTGTGAAGTTATGTGCATTCCTCAATGCAATATCTCAGAAGGTGATCGATCCAGAAATCGTACCAACGCTAAGGAGTGATGTGGCGCAATGTCTTGTCAGTTTCGAGCTGGTGTTCCCACCATCCTTCTTCAATATCATGACGCACGTCCTAGTTCATCTAGTCGACGAGATTGTCATTCTGGGGCCCGTATTTCTACACAATATGTACCCCTTTGAGAGGTTCATGGGAGTCCTAAAGAAATATGTTCATAACCGCGCTAGGCCAGAAGGAAGCATCTCCATGGGCCATCAAACAGAGGATGTCATCGGGTTTTGTGTTGACTTCATTCCTGGCCTTAAGAAGATAGGTCTCCCTAAATCGCGGTATGAGGGGAGACTGACTGGAAAAGGCACGCTTGGAAGGGACTCAATAATATGCAGGGACGGATATTCTTGGTCTCAAGCACACTACACAGTTCTACAGAACTCTACCTTGGTGACCCCGTATGTCGATGAACACAAGAACAGTCTGCGCTCCAAACACCCGGAGCAGTGCGACGACTGGATTACATGTGAACACATCAGGACTTTCAGCAGTTGGTTGGAAACACGTCTCAGAGGTGACAGCACTGTTTGTGATGAGCTGTACTTGTTGTCCAGGGGACCATCTTCGACTGTAATGATTTGGAAAGGATACGAGATAAATGGGAATACATTTTACACGATTGACCAAGATGAAAAGAGCACCAACCAAAACAGCGGTGTCCGCTTTGATGCAGCAGCCGACAATGGAAATGACACATATTATGGTTACATAGTAGACATATGGGAACTTGACTACGGAGTAGATTTTAAGGTCCCTTTGTTTAAGTGCAAGTGGGTCAATCTGTCAGGAGGCGGGGTACAGGTAGACCCACAGTACGGAATGACAACAGTGGATCTGAAAAATCTTGGGTACACTGACGAACCGTTCGTCCTAGCCAATGATGTGGCACAGGTTATCTATGTGAAGGACATGTCTACCAAACCGAGGAAAAGAAAAGATAAGGAAGCGAATACATCATACAATGAGCCAAAGCGCCACATAGTTCTTTCAGGAAAAAGGGACATCCTGGGAGTGGAGGGCAACACAGACATGTCTGAAGAGTATGAAAAGTTTCATGAAATTCCCCCCTTCAAAGTCAAGGCTGACCCAAGCATCCTGATAAACGATGAAGATTATCCATGGTTACGGCTCAATAAGCAAACGACACAAGCGAAGAAAAAGTGAAGACTTTCTCCCACAACTATTATATATGATGATACCATGCCAACTTTGTAACAGACGAGTATGATACCATTGTCCGTTTTGTACATGCACATTCTATGCCAACTTTTTCAGAGTTCATTTGAAAACTATGAATTTGAAAACCTCGCCAACCGAAGGGCGCTCACACCGGTTTATAAGCCCGTCCCTCTACACGCCTTGTTGAGCTCACAAACTTGTGATTCACACAAATTTCAAAGAAAACTAATGGCACAAACAGAAAGTTTATAATTTTGCTGACCCAAAAGCAAAAAGAATTAAAAAATAAAGCAAAAAACCAAAAGAAAATAATTAATGCAGAAAACAAAACAAAAAAACTGGAAAAAAATAAAAATAGCAACAATAAGTATTTTATTGTAAGTAGAAACAAAATAAAATGAATAAAGCAACAAAGAAAACAAAAAAAGTGTTTTCAAATTTGAAAACTAATGACACTAACAGAAAGTTTATAATTTTTCTGAAACTAAAAGCAAAAAGAATTAAAAAAATAAAGAAAGAAACAAAAGAAAATAAATAATGTAGAAAACAAAACAAAAAAAACTGGAAAAAAAATAAAAATAGCAACAATAAGTATTTTGTTGTAAGTAGAAACAAAATAAAATGAATAAAGCAACAAAGAAAACAAAAAAAGTGTTTTCAAATTTGAAAACTAATGGCACTAACAGAAAGTTTATAATTTTTCTAAAACTAAAAGCAAAAAGAATTAAAAAATAAAGAAAAAACAAAAGAAAATAAATAATGCAGAAAACAAAACAAAAAACTGGAAAAAAGTGCCACCTACTGGGCCCCCACGGCCTGAATACGACTAGAAACCCTACCATGGGCCAGGATTCAGGCCCGCAGGAGGCCCAGTAGGCCCACAGGCACAGATTGCAGGGTTAGGCCCGAAAGCCTGCTTAAGAGAGGAGCTCGAGAGGGAAGGCGCACCGCACCTTATAAACAGGTGCGCCTCCCTCTCAACTAGCGAGGTGGGACTAAATATTAGGTTCGGGGCAGCACAGGCCTTTGGTCCCGGTTGGTGGCACCAACCGGGACTAAAGGGGTGCATTAGTCCCGGTTGGTGCCACTACCCGGGACTAATGCCCCCCTTTAGTCCCGGTTGGTGCCACCAACCGGGACCAAAGGCCGCCGCTTCCCGCCCTTTGGGCTGCTGAAAATTGGCCATTGGTCCCGGTTGGTGGCACCAACCGGGACTAAAGGGGGCATTAGTCCCGGGTCGTGGCACGAACCGGAACTAATGCCCTTGCTATATAAGAAAACACTTGGGAAATTTCAGATTTCCCTCGCCAGTTTCCCCCCGACGATGCCGAGCACATCGATGCCGCTAGGCTGCCCTGACGCCGCCCGTCGCCCCCGCCGTCGCCGTCGCCTCGCCCGTGCCCGTCGTCGCCGTCGCCCGCGCCCCTGCCCCGACGCGCGCCGCCCCTGCCCACCCCTGTCCCGACGCGCTCTACCCCGGCCCACCACCGTCGTCGTCGCCCGCGCCCCTGCCCCGACGCACGCCGCCCCGGCCCGCCCTCGTCGTCATCCGCGCCTCTGCCCCGACCCCGCCATCCTCGCCGCAGCTTGGTCCGGCCGCCGGCGCCTCCTTTTTCATTTCTTTTTCATATATATATGCTTGTTTTATATATTTTTTTGTATGAATGTATGTATTTTTTCAATTGTAATATGGATGGTGTTTTCAATTGTTCTCTGATTTAGTACATTAATTTTAGGTTAGTTTCACTTTTAGAAAAGTTTTATATATTTAGGACGAAGGAAGAGAAGGAAGAAAGGAAGAAGAAGAAAAAAGTTTTATATATGCAAAAGTTACATTTTTAGAAAAGTTTTATATATCTAGCTAGAAAGAAGGAAGAAGAAGAAAAAGAAGGAGAGGAAAAAGGAAAATAAGAAGAGGAAGAAAGGAGAAGAAGAGGAGAGGAAGAAGAGGAGAAATAAATAAGAAGAGGAAAAAAGAAGAAAAAGAAGAGGAGAAGAAGAAAGAAATAGAGGAGAAGAAGAAAAAATAGAAAATATTCTATTTTTTCTTCTTCTTCTCTATTCCTTTCTTCTTCTCCTCTTTTTTTCTTCTTTTTTTTCTTCGATCTTCTCCTCTGTCATCGTCGATATACCCCTCCCAATAACTTCAACATGAGGGGGGGGGTCCATATACCCCCTCCCGATAACTTCAATACGTGGGGGGGTCGATATACCCCCTCCCCGATAACATTAATTTCTCCCGTGTATGTATCTCGTCGTTGTCGGTATTACCCCCTTGAAGTGTTGTCGATATTATCCCGGGTCGAGGGTTCTAGGGTCGAGGGATCGAGGGTTCCAGGATCGTCTAGGGGTCGAGGGTTCCAGGGTCGTCGAGGGTTCAAGGGGTCGAGGATCGCCGAGGGGTCGAGAGGGTTCCTGTAGTGTCAAAGTATTGAAGAAATCCATGGCTTCATCATTAGCCGGAAGTAACCATGGCATGATGGTACGAAGTCCTCCAAAGTTCATACCGTATAAATATACCGAAACCGAACCGTATTTTAATTTCATACCGTATTTACCGAAGTATTAATACCGTACATACCGAAAAACCGTATAAACCGAACCATGTAAACCGAATAAACCGAACACACAGGGCTAATTCTGGAATGGAGTCCCGGATAGGATAATTTGCCTTTTTGTACGAATTTCAGCAAAGGCCTTCCAAATAACGATATTCGGAAGGTTCTTGCTGAACTTTGTACCAAAAAGCGAATTATCCTATCTGGGACTCCGTTCCAAAATAACTTTGGAGAGCTTCGTACCATCATGCACCTGTTACTTTCGCCTAATGATGAAGACATGGTTTTGTTGAATCCTTTGACACTAGGCAACCTCCCGACCCCTCGGCGATCCTCGACCCCTTGACCCTCGACCGCTCGGTGATCCACGACCCTCTACCGTACCGCGGGCGTCGATGCCCACGTCACTTGTGGGACATAGATGTAGTGTTCAACGCCGACCCCCTCCCGATAGCTTCAACACGTGGGGGGGGGTCGATATTACCCCCTCCTAGCTTGAAGCGTTCTCGAGGCCACCCCCTAACCCTTGAAGCGTTGTCGAGGCCACCCCAAACCCTAGAGAAGCAGCATCGAGGCCACTAATATGATTTCTTATTGTGATTAGCTAGCTAGTTCTACGTTTGCCACTAATATATCCATATCTGTCATGTTTGAATAATAATTGCCATGTTGTAAATATTTGTAGAAACTATGGACACCCCCCGAGACGAAGCACAAGAAGCATTATTGAGGGACATAATCGCACAAGGAAGTGATGTCGTCTCCTCGTTGATGTTTCTCAACGACAACGATTGTGTGGAAGGAGAGGGTGAAGAAGCAGCTGGCTATGATTTACATGGCTCCGATGACCCAATGCCGGTGCAAGAAGGAGAGGGTGAAGAAGTAGACCGTGAGGACGGCTCCGATGATCACCAAACCGAGTCCGGCCAGGTATATATATTAGTTAAGCCTGTGCTGACTAGCTAATTGATGCATTCATTGTTTTGGTATGTACACATATTAATTAACTCTCGTCTTTGTTCTTTTTTCTAGCCCTCCGGATCGAGCACAACTTCGGTAAAGAGACGAGGCCCGAAGAAAAAGTTGAGCTCGGATGAAAAGTTTGAGATCATACAAATCGCGCGCGACGGCCAACCGATTGAACCCTACCGGACAAAGAAGGCATTTGTTGCTCAGTGCGGGGTTCTGGTTAGGGACAAGATCCCGATCAGCATCCAACAATGGTATAAGCCTAAGAACGAAGACCCTGAGGTGTCTTATGTCCATGAGATGCAGAAAAAGAATCTTTGGACTAAGCTGAAGTCAAATTTCACCCTACCGCCGGAGGATGATCCGGAGAAGCCAGTTATAGAGCCATTAATCAAGTCTTTTGCTCTGAGGAAGATGGCAGACCTATTCAGGAATTGGAAGAAAGACCTCAATAGGTATGTCGAAAAAAATGAGACACCAGAATGCATTGGCAAATATGAGAAGATCAGAGATGACTGGCCCGCATTTGTGGCCCACAAGACATCGGAAAAGAGTAAAAAGATGTCGGCGACAAACAAGAGAAATGCTGAGAAGAAGGAGCTTCACCATCGCAGGGGGTCAGGTGGCTACCTCATAGCCCGGCCTAAGTGGGCCAAGGCTGAGAATGATCTGCTTGATAAAGGGATCGAACCAGAGACAATGAACTGGCCAGAACGTTGCCGGACTTGGTTCTTTGGGGCCGGCGGATCCTTGGACCCTATAACAGGGAAGTGCATTTGGACGGACGAACAATTGGACAGACCAGTCAAGAGGCTTCAGCAATATATCGAAGCAGCACAGCAAGGGACGTTCATTCCAGACAGGGAGAAGGACGAGCTCACAATGGCCCTCGGCAATCCTGAGCACCCTGGATGGACACGAGGCACGCCAGGCTCTGTTTCGTGGAAGGCTGGATTTCCGGACGCAGGGGGTTACAAAACCCAGGAGAGGAGGAAGAAACTGGAGCAGAGCCAACTGCAGGCACTGCACGAAAGGGTAATGGGGCTAGAGGAACGATAAGCAGATCGCAGCAAACGACCTGCCGAAGCTTCCCCCGAAGCTACCCCGCCATCTCAGCGGAGAAGCAGCGTGGCTTCCACCGAGCTGCTTCAGCCAGAGCATGCCTTGACGGCTCCTGCCAGCTATCCCGTGGATGCTATCACGGATGCTGAAAATTGCCACCTTATGGCGCAATGGAGCAATTTGAAGGTCAAGGCGGTTGTTGGCTCTGTTTATCCTACTAAACCCGACTCAACTTTTCACTGTCGACTAATTCCAGTAGGATATGCTAAGGTGATGGTCGATGAAATAACAGAGGGATTTGAGGACCTCCGGCTTGACCACCCTACCGGTGAAGGGGAGTATCGGCTGGGTTCTGCTCTGAAGACTCCATGCCTATGGCGGAAGGATCTCATCAACCTTCCGAACTGGACGCCTCCACCTCCTCCTCCTCCTCCGGCGAGTCAGGGCCCTCCGCCTCCTCCATCACCTCCTCCTCCGGCGAGTGACGATCAGGGCACTCGGCCGGCTCCTTCTCCGGCGCGTGGCGGCACTCCGCCTCCTTCTCCGCCTGCGCCGGCGCGCCCGAGCAGCCAGCCTCCTCCTTCTCCGCCTCGTCAGCAAGGGCGGAAGAGACCCGCCGCCGCTCCGGCTGCTCCGGCGCGTCGCAGTCCTTCTCCTCCGCCTCGTAAGCAAGGAAAGAAGACATCCGCTCCGTCTACTCTGCCGGCGTCTAGCAGTACAGCCAAAGGCGGGAGGAGATACAGATTCGGTCCTTCTCTGAAGACTCCAGAGAAGTTACCGTACAAGAGGAGCGAGGAGGAACAAGATCGCGCAGACCGAAGTGGATGACTGGTTTCAAGGGTTGAAAGCAAAGAGACATCCACCTTCGGAGGAGAAGGTAGATCCGGTGAAAGCGAAGCGCACTCTGGCTGCCCTGACAAAACCACCCAAGTCTCCGCCGAAAGGCAACTATGAGCGCATTATTGGAAAGGCATTTGCCGAAGCGGAGAGGTCGGGAAGTACTAAAAGTGATCAAAGGGTGAAAGAACGATGAGCTGGGAAACAAATTGCCCAGCTCGGCGAACAAGCGAAGCAATCATGCCCCCCGCTCAAGGTGCCTGCTAGCGACATCGTCGATCCGAGGATGGTGCCCGGTTATGGCAATCCTGCAGATTACCTGCCCGACTGTATATTATGATATCTTGGAGGTGCAGATACAAAGATACGAGTACGGGAAGCCTCTCGTCAAAGATGAAAGTTCTCTATCAACGACGATGCGAAGATTGCATGATTGGTACATGAAAACCTGCAAAGAGTCTGAGGGGAGGAGTACTTTGTATGTGAGAGTTAAAGAGGAGCATGACCTCCTTGGAATTGAACTATTGCCTATTCCATTTGAGGAGTTCTATCAGTTTTTCAATCAATTGGCCATCGATAAAGCAACGGTCACCTCCTACTGTCTGTAAGTAGTACTACTTCCGTCATTAAGTCTCTCTATATAACTCAGCCCTTTCATTTGCATGTATTTATAATTATCCTCACTATATTATGCAGATTGAAGATCGCCGAATTGAAGAAAAGACAAGTGGGAGATATTGGGTTCGTTAACACGTATCTCATAGATGCAACTGAGGTTCAATATCGTGCCCAAGAAACCGAGGCCAACTTGCTACGATCGTTGGAAATAAATGAACACAAAGATATAATACTCTTTCCTTACAACTTCAAGTGAGTGTTACTGTCTTGTGGCATATTCAGTTTCCTTATTAGTCCAAGTTATAGTAATGTAATATTGATGAGTTATGCATGTGTGCGCAGCTACCACTATATTCTCCTAGAGATTAAGCTTGAGAAGGGAGTAGTAACTGTCTTAGACTCCAAGCGAAAAGATCCCAAGGAGTATGCGGACATGACTGAAATGCTCGAGAAGTAAGTTAAATCGATCATTATCCACCATATCAGCAACTTTGTTCATTTCTGATATCAAGTAATTGTTTTCTTTCTATTGCAGGGCTTGGAGAAAATTCACCAAAAAAGCTCCGGGACTACCGAAGAAGCTGCAATTTAGGCACCCGAAAGTAAGTACTATATAGTAGCATATTCCAGGCATCTCCTAGTGATTCAAGCGCTAGTTTCATCAATACCATTTAGCATGCTTGCTAATTATCAGTTTGATTGACCTCTATTTCTTGTAAAGTGGTTGTGGCAGGAACAAGGGAATGATTTCTGTGGATACTACATTTGCGAGTCCATCCGCCACACGACTTGTGAGCGGGGCTACTCCGACAAACAATATGAAGTGCATAAATAACAATATTCACAATTTTATTTTATTACCATCATTTGTGTTGAGTTTCATTCATATATATATATATATATATATATATATATATATATATATATATATATATGTATTGACCCCCTTCTTAAAATTAGATGTTTCGGATGCGGGATGAACTCCTAGCACCAGATCGCATGCGAGCAATTCAAGAGAAATTGGCGGCATTCTTTCTTGACCACGTGATCGCTGAAGACGGAGAATACTATGTGGACCACGCGTCCGTATTTTAGGAGATTATATATTTGTAAAAGCTAATTATTGTATATATGTAGCCGGTAGTGTCGGATAGATATACGAGAACTTGTTGTTCGACCAATCTCTCGGAGAAGGAGAGGTGGTCGATATCACTTCTCTCTGTATGCATATATGTTCATGACGATCTTCTGTTTGCTTACTAGCTAGCTAGCGTGTCTAGCTAGTCCTCTCTATACGTATGTATGGTACGTAGCTTCGACCAAGCACGGACAAAAGAGAGGACACTTCTCTCTATTAATTAGCTAGCTATAGCACAATATATGAAACACCTAAATTAACCCCCCAAAACACCCCAACCCCCCCCCCTTTTCAAAAAAAAACAAAAACCCCAGCCATAGAAATGCTGACGCGTGGATGCCTATTGGTCCCGGTTGGTGCCACCAACCGGGACCAAAGGCCCTCCTGCCTGGGCTCAGCGGACAGGCCATGTGGAGGCCCATCTGTCCCGGTTCTGGATTGAACCGGGACTAAAGGGTCAGGGCATTAGTACCGACCCTTTAGTCCCGGTTCTACTAGTGTACACTATATGGAAATTTCTTGAGGAACAATTTCCTGATTATTCTTTGAAAAATCTTGATGAAATTCTTCATAAGTCTATTGCCTTGAGTAAGATGAATACTAGTGATCCTATGTTTGGTGATCGTCTATTTGAGCTTACAAATCTTATGCGTGCCAAATGAAATGTTGGTATTATTAGTGATATTATTTCCGAAGCTATAAAAATTGATAGACAAGATCATTGTCAAAATCACTCTAACGAATCACCCTCTCTAGGATTTGATCCACCACATGACGATGTTGAACATGGATACTATGATGAGGATGATGATGATGACTTTGATCTTGATGATGCAATGAGACACTTTGGTCTTATGGCAAATCTTCGGGGATACATATCAGGAGGAAAGGAATGGGTTCTTGATAGTGGATGTACCGATCACATGACCGAAGATAAAGACATGTTTCGTGAGCTTGCTGATAATGATAGTCCTCGAAAGTATGTCACTTTCGGTGACAACTCAAATGGTAAGGTGGTTGGCCTTGGTAAGGTGGCCATCTCACATGATAGCTCCATACAAAATGTTATGCTCGTTGAATCTCTTGGATACAACTTACTTTCAGTATCTAGACTTGCCGACTTTGGTTTCAGTGTCTTATTTACTGAAGTTGATTGCCAAGTGTTTCGTCGAGACAATCATAAAATGGTCTTTACCGGTATACATAGAGGTGATCTATACATTGTTGATTTCACTAAAAAGGCTCAACCTAAAACTTGCTTCATTGCTAAATCCTCAAAAGGTTGGTTATGGCATAGACGACTAGGTCACGTTGGCATGAGAAACCTTGACAAGCTTATTAAAGGAAATCATATCCTTGGTGTCAACGATGTCATATTTGATAAGGATAGACTTTGCAGTGCTTGTCAAGCAGGTAAACAGGTTGGAGGAAGGCATCCCGTGAAGAACATTATGACCACAAGGAGGCCACTTGAGCTACTTCACATGGATCTCTTTGGTCCCAACTCTTACAAGAGTCTCGGTGGAAATTCTTTTGGTCTAGTTACAGTTGATGATTTTTCAAGATTTACGTGGGTGTTCTTTCTCGATGATAAATCGCAGGTCCAAAAGATCTTCAAAAACTTCGCTAGGAAGGCCCAAAATCAGTTTGAAGTGAAGATCAAGAAGGTTCGCAGCGACAACGGAACGGAGTTCAAGAACGCAAATGTGGACACTTTTCTTGACGAAGAAGGGATTTCACACGAGTTCTCGGCTATGTAGACACCTCAACAAAATGGAGTTGTTGAGAGGAAGAATCGGACGCTCATCGAAATGGCGAGAACGATGCTTGATGAGTACAAGACGCCGAAGCACTTTTGGGAAGGAGCGGTTGAGATAGCTTGTCATGCAACAAATCGCTTGTATCTTCACAAGCTACTCGGCAAGACGGCATACGAGCTCCTCACCGGTAACAAACCCCAAGTTGGATACTTTCGAGTATTCGGCTCAAAGTGCTACATTCTTGATAAGCATCGTCGTTCTAAATTTGCTCCTAAGTCTCATGAAGGTTTCCTACTAGGTTATGGCTCAAACTCTCACACTTATCATGTCTACAACAATTTCACCCGAAAGGTTGAAGAGACGGTAGATGTGAAGTTTGATGAATCTAACGGCTCGCAAGTAGAGCAACTGCCAATTGATGTAGGAGACAAAGATCCTTCGGAAGCAATCCAAGACTTGTCTATTGGCAAGGTTCGTCCAACGGAGGTGAAGGAGAGTACCTCGTCCGTCCAAGTGGAAGCTTCTACTTCACGACAAGGTGAACCAAGAGTTGATACGGAAGCATCCACAAGTGGGACACACCAAGGTGAAGAAAACGAGGAAGTGCATCAAGAACGTCAACAACCTCCTTCTCCACCATGACAAGAGAACGACAACGCCAACAATGAAGAAGAAGAAGAAGATGAAGAAGATGTTCAACCAAGATCCAAGCAAAAGCTTTCACGAGTTCGAGCAAGAATTGCTAAAGACCATCCTGTCAAGCAAATCTACAATGATATTCAAACCGGGAGAATCACTCGCTCTAAAACTCGTTTAGCTAACTTTTGTGAAAACTATTCTTTCGTCTCTAGCATTGAACCTATGAAGGTTGAAGAAGCATTGGAAGATCCGGGTTGGATAAACGCTATGCATGAAGAGCTACACAACTTCGAGAGGAATTAAGTTTGGAAATTAGTTGAGAAGCCCGAAAACAACCACAACATCATCGGTACCAAATGGGTGTTTCGCAACAAGAAGATGAAGATGGACAAGTAGTTCGCAACAAAGCACGTCTCGTCGCCCAAGGCTACACACAAGTCGAAGGTATGGACTATGGTGAGACTTATGCTCCTGTTGCTAGACTTGAGTCTATTCGCATCTTACTTGCCTATGCTAATCACCATGATATCACATTATACCAAATAGACATTAAAAGTGCTTTTCTAAATGGTCAAATAGAGGAGGAAGTTTATGTTAAACAACCTTCCGGCTTTGTCAATCCTAAGAAACCAAATCATGTTTACAAACTTCACAAAGCTCTTTATGGTCTTAAACAAGCTCCTAGAGCTTGGTACAAATGCTTAACTAAGTTTCTACTTGGAAAGGAATTTGAAATTGGGAAAATTGATTCTACTCTTTTCACTGAAAGGGTTAATGGAGAACTATTTGTGTGCCAAATTTATGTTGATGATATCATATTTGGATCAACTAACCCTCATTTTAGTGAGAAGTTTGGAAAGCTAATGTCGGAGAAGTTTGAGATGTCAATGATGAGTGAACTCAAATTCTTTCTTGGGTTGCAAATCAAGCAAACTAAGGAAGGAACGTTTGTCTCTCAAACGAAGTACACTAAGGACTTATTCAAGAAGTTCAATATGCAAGAATGCAAAGGTATGTCTACACCCATGCCTACTAGTGGACATCTTGATTTGACCAAAGATGGTGAACCGGTTGATCAAAAGGTTTATCGCTCTATGATTGGTTCATTGTTATACCTATGTGCTTCACGTCCCAATATTATGCTAAGTGTGTGCATGTGTGCAAGATATCAAGCTGCTCCTAAAGAATGTCATCTTAAGGCTGTGAAAAGGATAGTGAGATACTTAATACACACACCAAATTTTGGCATTTGGTATCCTAAGAGGGCCTCTTTCGATCTTGTTGGCTACTATGACTCAGATTATGCCGGAGACAAGGTTGACAGAAAGTCCACTTTGGGTACTTGTAAATTTCTTGGTAGATCCCTTGTGTCTTGGTCCTCCAAGAAACAAAACTTGGTATCCTTATCTACCGCCGAAGCGAAGTACATTGCCGCTGGTTCATGTTGTGCTCAATTACTTTGGAGGACCCAAACTCTTAAAGATTATGGGATACATGTGAAACATGTTCCATTGCTTTGTGACAATGAAAGTGCTATCAAAATTGGTCATAATCATGTGCAACATTCTCGAACTAAGCATATTGAAGTTCGCCATCATTTCATTCAAGATCATGTTGCTAAGGGTGACATTGATCTTAAGCATGTTCGCACCGAAAAGCAATTAGCGGATATATTTACTAAACCTCTTGATGAGAAAGTGTTTTGCAGGTTAAGAGGAGAATTGAACATCATAGATGCTTCAAACTTGGAGTAGAAACTCCATTGGATACATGCAAGACATGAGCTTATGACTAATCCTTGATATTTCTCTTATGATGAAAATCTTATGTCTTGGATATATTTGCATCTTGCATGTTATCTAACCCATGTAGGTACTTGGTTGAATCAAATTCCATGAGATTGTAACCTACTCACATCTTGAGCAATCTCTACATCACCAAGTCTCTATACAAAGGTGGTTGAAGACAAGGAAGCACGAAACCATTCAAACATATCCTTTGACAAATTCTATGTTAAGCTTCATGATTGTCATTTTTGGATACACAAGTGCTCTTCCTTGCAAGAACTAACCCATGTAGGTAGATGGACTCAAATTCCAAGTGGTGCTCCCAACTCTTGATGAGCTACATCAACCTTGAGCAACCCACACAAGTTCAACTACATGATCAACACCACCAACCAAGGTATGTTGTTCCATCTTAGAGAAGCTTTACTCCAAGACATGAGATAAAGCAACTCGACAAGATGTGAATACATCAAGATGCTTAAACGAAAAATGGTAACCCCATTTTGAGCTTAAACGATGAGTATGACCTATGATCAAGTGATCTCACTTGACTCCTAAGTCAATATACTCTAACATAGGTGACTTTGTCGCCGACCAATTCTAGATGAAGTTCTCTCGTGTTCTTTTCTGTGCTCTTGCATTTGTCTCATGCATATTTGTTTCCCCTTTCAAAAAAAAACTTTATCTAGATTTATTTCTTTTCTGTTTGCTCTGCATTTCCAGCATCAAATTCATTGCATATCATTCACTTAATTCCTTGCAAATCTTTGTGAGATCTTACTAGTCCAGTGAGTTGCGGTGACAAGTGTTTTCTTTGTGATGAACTCGGTTCCATCGATTAGTTATTTTCGGTCCAACCGAATTCTTTCGGTACAACCGAACCATACAACTCGGTGCCACCGATTTCACCACAGGAAAAACAGTTTGCCACTTATTCTGTGTTTCTTCTGATCCAGCTCCACTCAATGAATCTTGTCCTCTAACAAGCATCACATTTTTATCAAGAGCTTTATGTTGTGACTCAAGGATCAAACCCATTCACGACAAATTGCAAAGGGAGAGAGAAAGATCATCTTTATCAAGCCCTTCTTGGAAATTGATGTCAAAGGGGGAGAGAGAGATCACATCAAAGCTTATCATTTTAGAGAGTGTATCACCTTCTCAGGGGGAGAGAGATCCTTCAGGGAGAGAGAGAGATCTCCAGGGGGAGAGAATACTAGTATAAAGTATTTCTCAAGGATCCTAGATGCTTGATGTTCAAGAGGAGAGATGCCATGTCTTCTTGAGGGGAAAGACATGTTCATATGTGCTTACTTGCATTAGTCTGCATTATCTCTGTTCATTTATATCTTTCAGCTCTGATTTTCTGTTCCCTATTTTCTCCCAGTATCCCATGCTAGATTCAGGGTGAGCAAGACATCTAAGGGAAAGAAATCATTTAAATTCATTGCATATCTTTACTCTTGGGGACATGTCTAATCAAATGTGGTACTTAGTACTCACTCTCTACATGTCATCCCAATCTTGGTATTCTTGTAGTTTCTTCTGTTTGCTTTGTCTAGAAGATGTACCTGTGTTATCTAACCTTGTTTTTGCAGGTTCATTCCATCCTAAGCCTACTCAAAACTACAAGGTAAGTATATGCATCACAATCATGTGTATGAGGAATTCTTGCTCATGTACATACTGTTTGCAAGAAGGACTCATGAGCATGAAGGTATTTCCTTTAATACTTTTTACTCTGATGCATATGGCCAAGATACATGTAACACATTGCCTGCTCTATCATGGTTATGCTCTCACATGCTTCTATATTTCATATTCACATGATTGCATACATGTAGGGGGAGCCTATGCTTGTTACATGTCTTTCCAAAGCTTTACTTGCTACTCTTCATATCCTTATCTAAAGCTTTGATGTACACTACTAGGAAAAGGGCTATAGATAGGATTGATACTAATGGCGCACCATGTAAGTAGTGCGCCGCTACTATATACTAATGGCGCATCAGTTTGTGATGCGCTATTAGTGTGTAAGACACTAATGGCGCACCAGAAACAGGGTGCGCCGCAAGTATTAAATTTTTTCTCATTTTTCCATACATACTAATGGCGCATCAGGTAGAAGTGCGCCATTACTAGTTCTAACTAGTAATGGCGCACCAGGCAGATAGTGCGCCATTACTGTATATTTTTTTATTCTTTTTTTTGCAAAACTACTAATGGCACTCGATCTCGATCCCCCTCCCTCTCGATAGCTATCCCCCTCGCCAGATCCCGCTCGCCGCCGAGCACCCCCTACCCTCCCCCCGCTCCACCGCCGCCGACGACCCCCCGCACCCTCCCCCGCTCCACCGCCGCCGCCGACACCCCGCACCCTCCCCCGGCCCGCTCCACCGCCGCCACCTGCACCCGCACCCTCCCCCACTTTTTGAAGATATTTTTAAATAACAAATTTGATGATATTTTCAAATAAGAAATTTGATGATATTTTCAAATAAGAAATTTGATGATATCTTCAAATAACAAATTTGATGATATTTTCAATTAAAAATAAAAAAACAAATTTGATGATATTTTTTTCAAAAATTTTGATGATATTTGATGATATCTTCTGTTCTAGTCCTCATGAAAATAACAAATTTGATAAAGAAACAAATTATTAGATGCAACAAGAAATAATGAAAAAAAAATGTTACTAATGGCGCACCGGAGTGGGGTGCGCCATTGCTGTCAAAAAAAGTTACTAAAGGCGCACCACGGGGTGGTGCGCCATTGCTATAGCTGGATACCCCTTCGCCCGATCCCCCCTTCCCTCTCCCTCGCCAGATCCCCCTTCCCTCCCCCGCCGGCCCAACCCGCTCCGACGACCCCCGGCCCGCTCCAACGACCCCCGCGCCCGCTCGACACCCGCTCCGGCTCCCCCGCGACCGCTCCGACGACCCCCGCGGCCAGCCGTTCGAGCTCGATGACTCTGCATCATGCGGATCGAGGTCTTCTTCCACCTCCGGCCACCGCGGCCTCACCGTCGATCCGCATCACATCGTCAACCCCGACCCCGCACGAGCTCGCCATCGTCTTCCTTCCCCTCCCCCCCTTCGATTTTGTCGCCCCCCGTGGCCGTGCTCCCCTCGGCCCCTGGCCGCGCCCTGGCCCCGCCCAGGCGCGCTCACCGCACCGCCACCGCGCCTCCACTACGCTCGGGCCGCACCCTGGCCCCGCCCAGGCGCGCTCACAGCACCGCGACCGCGCCAATTAGTTGTGAGAAGAAATTGGCAAGCTGCTAGGGTTCGTCACCGCGTTCGCGCCAATTGTGAGAAGAAATTAGCAGCTTGCCTTCACCGCGCCAATTGTTTCCATGGACCATCCAAATTTGAAGAAATGGAAGGGTAGTGCAGTTTCTAAAAATGAAAGCAGCAGATGTTTGCTATATTAGGACCTCTCCCAAGTACAGTAGCCATTAGTCTAGTTCCCTTGCACTTGTAGCCACTGACTAGAATATAAAGCTGTAGAATTTGTTGTATTTTCTGCTTTAAGATTGGTTAGGAAATTACAGGTGAGCAAGCTGCATGCTAGTGTGCATATTTTTGCAGCTCTGTACTAATTCTGAGAGAATCAGGCCGTTTGGAGGTTGAGTAGAGACTACAGAGGATCAATCCAGCTGCTGCTGATTACTGATCGAAATCGAGTGGATCAATCCATTATTTGCTTCTTAAGCTTTGTTATAGAATCTAGTCGGGCTGGGGCGAGCAAGTTGGAAGCACAAAATGAGCGCCTACCAGTCATAACCATTTTTCCTGAAGAGTCAGAATCCTACAACAAGATCAGAATATGTAAATGGTTAATTAGTTGTGATGAAATTCATATATGCTTCTATCTTTATTGTTATTTTGTTTCAGTACTCCAATGGTTTGCCTAGATGTCCGTGTAAGAAGCAAACTAGTGTGATTTCACTGTTTTCTGTCATCTACCTACAAAATGTATATTCTGAACTTATTTCACGTATCTCATTCTGCTCTGTACTAAACTTCGTCTTGAATTGTTCTATGTTGAATGTACAGTAGAAAATAAATTATCAATGACTACTAGTGATCATGATCCAGAGATTAAAAAAATGCATAGACTATAATTTCCTCGCATGATCCATAGAATAAAAATGTAGAATAATATATAAATGCCATGATCCATACACTATAATTTTCATGATGCATAGACTATATTTGCCATGGCCCGGTGCAAAAGAAATTTGCCATGTTGCAAAAAGAAAAGAAATTTGCCATGGTGCATATAGTAAAAACAATGCCATGACCATTGTGTCGTGATGATTTTGCAGGTACCCGAGAGGCCCTTGAGTTGCCAGAATGTCGATTAACTTCCGTTCCGGCAAATTCGGGTACTCCATATGTCCTATTTTCAGCAAAGGTAATGCTGAAATTTTCCGTGAATTTTAGCATGATTTTGCTAAAAATAGGACATATGGGGTACTTGCGACTGCCTGTTATCATGCATGTTTTATGATATGTTGTAAGGGTACTAATTGGTCTCTTCTGCTGCTTATTAGAGATGGCGGGAAGCAGCCACCGCCGATCTGCGACACCGCAGTACGAGTTGGATGCTTCCGAGTTCTTCACTATCATACTTGAGACTTCAGTATCATCCATGACGCAGGTATATAAAACGAGAGATCTCCCCTTCACCCATCTCATTATGATATCTGTTGTTTGCTACACCACTCATTGTTCCAAACTGCAGAGGTCAAGGTTGTCAGAATCGTGATTTTGAATCGGATCGGAGCTCTGATGGTAGGATCGCAAATCATAGAATCTTCACTATCAGGATCGTAGAAACGTAGATTCTATGAACTAAAATCGTAGAATCATAGGGGTTAGTTTGGATCGTAAAGTCGTAGAATCGTATAACAGAATCGCGATTCTGACAACCTTGGTAGAGGTTGCCTGACAGTTTTATGAACATGCTGATGGGTGAAGATCCGCCAAATAATGTGAAGCTGCGACAGGCCGGCAGCGGGTTTCGCAGGCAGTGGGATGTGGAGTTGGTGATCAAGAAGGGCCACATGTACTTGTCTCGTGGGTGGGAGAAGTTCTACCGTGCCTACGACCTGCGGCTGGGGTACTTCCTTCTCTTCAGGTACGACGACGACGCCACCATGCTCATTGTGAAGGTGTTCAACACGACTATGTGTTGCATGCGCTACGCTGCCGATGATGATGCAGGTACGTTCTGCCTCTTCTTATTCCTCTACATTTGGCTTTGTCTCACATCGATTGTTAACGGTCATTTTTGCATTTTGGACAGGTAATGGGAGCAGCAGCAGCGACACTGGCTACAGCCAAAGCAGCAGCGACTATGGCTGTAGCGAAAGCACTAGCGATTCTGGCTGTAGCCAAAGTAGCAGCGACTATGGCTGTAGCGAAAGCAGCAGCAATTCTGGCTGTAGCACAGCATAGACAACAAGAAGGATGATCCGGACTGGAGTGCGGGAGAAGAGGAGCAGAGTGAGGATGAGGAGCTGCAGGATGACAATGGGCATCAGGCTGAGGATGACCTAGCGCTGGTGGTGGCTGACCAAGGGCAAGAGATGGTGGTGGCTGACCATGGGCAAGAGATGGAGGTGGCTGAGGATGACCTAGCGATGGTCGTGCCTGAAGGTGGCCTCGCGATGGTGGTGGTGCCTGACAATGACCACTCACTGGTGGTGGTGCCGGCGATCCCACAGCTGGGCGACATGACCACGCCAATTGTGATAGATGACTACATCCCACTGCCTCCACTGCCTCCACCGCCTTGCCGCTCTTGGCGCATCAGGGAGAGGAAGGAGAAGGAGAAGGAGAAGAACAATGCATGAGAACTGAACTTTGTCAGGTATGTCAGATCTCCTATAGGTTAGTTATCCAAAATGATATATATATACACACACATATATATATATATATATATATATATATATATATATATATATATATATATATATACTTAGTTACCTATGTTATCTCTAATATGCTTAGTTTGCTATAGGTTGGCTTCATTTTTACCTAAGTTGGCTCTAATATGCTAACTTAGAGCTTATATGTTTAGTTTTCTATAGGGTAGCTCCAAAATAACTTATGTTAGCACAAAATGATCAAGTTTACATAATAAGCTTATAGTCTTTTTCTTATTCTTCTTCTTTTCCAAAATGACATAGGTTAGCTTCATTTTACCTAAGTTGGCTCTAATATACTAACTTAGAGCTTATATGCTTAGTTTCCTATAGGTTAGCTCCAAAATAACTTATGTTAGCACAAAATGATCAAGTTTACATAATAAGCTTATAGTCTTTTTCTTATTCTTCTTCTTTTCCAAAATGACATAGGTTAGCTTCATTTTACCTAAGTTGGCTCTAATATACTAACTTAGAGCTTATATGCTTAGTTTCCTATAGGTTAGCTCCAAAATAACTTATGTTAGCACAAAATGATCAAGTTCACATAATAAGCTTATAGTCTTCTTCTTATTCTTCTTCTTTTCCAAAATTCTTCTTATTCTTCTTCTAGTGTTCTTCTCTTCTAGTCTTCTTCTTTTTCTTCTTCTAACTTCTTGTTTATCATTTTACAGATTTGATTTAATTGACGGAAGCTTGCGTGGATGGAGTGCTTCTTTTCCATTTGTGTTTTTATTTTGTATCAATGTGAAACTTTTGTGAATTGATGGATAACGGTGTTGGATGAACAATGTGAAACTTTTGTAATATGTAACGATGGAACTATGTGTTGGCTATGTATGTATATATGATGGAACTTGTGTGTTGGCTATGTATGTATATATGATGGAACTTGTGTGTTGGCTATGATTGTTATATGGATGCTTGTTGTATATATATGTGTTGGATATCTCATAGGTGAAATAGTGACCTGAGATTAAGAAAAAAAATTAAAAAAATTGTTACTAATGGCGCACTACCATGTGATGCGCCATTAGTATAAAAGACACTAGTGGCGCACTGTGGGCAAAACTAATGGCGCACTGCCTGGTGCGCCATTAGTATACCAAATACTAATGGTGCAACAGTGGTGCGCCATTAGTAAAAAATACTAGTGGCGTGCTACTAATGGCGCACTGGTAATGCGCCATTAGTAGGCAAAACCAGTGCGCCATTAGTAGGCTTTTTCCTAGTAGTGGTATGTTGTCATCAATTACCAAAAAGGGGGAGATTGAAAGCACAAATGCTTCCTAGGTGGTTTTGGTAATTAATGTCAACATATCTCTTGTTGGACAACACTTTTATCTAGTATTTTTCAGACAAGTTCAACATTGGAGTGGCATGGACTAAAGGATGTGGGAACTCCTTCAAGATGCTAAGGACAAAGGATTGGCTCAAGCTTCAAACTCAAGACTCTTCATCTTACATTTTAGTGATCCAAGATCACATTGAGTCTATAGGAAAAGTCAATACTATCAAGGAGGGATGAGGTGTTGCTTAATGAGCCTCTTGCTTCATGTGCTTAGTGATATGCTCCAAAACCCTCAACTACTTTCTCACATCCACAAATGACCTAAACCCAAAGCCAAAATCGGTCATACCGATTCTTTCTATCCGGCGCCACCGAGTTTGGATGTCTTAGCCACTGCCACATACCCTAGGCAAATCGGTCTTACCGATAGGGATCTCGGTCTCACCGAGATGGGGTTGTAATCTCTCTATGTATGTCCATTATCAAAATCGGTCTCATCGAGTTTGAGCAATCGGTACTACCGAGATTACAATGCAAACTCTCTGGTTAACTTATTATCAAAATCGGTCTCACCGAGTTTGAGTAATCGGTCCCATCGAGTTTGCCTGACCAACTCTCTGGTTAGCTAATTACCAAAATCGGTCTTACCGAGTTTGTGTAATCGGTCTCACCAAGATTACGTTATGCCCTAACCCTAACCATATCGGTCCTACCGAGTTGCATTTTTGATCCCACCGGAAATCCTAACGGTCACTAGGTTTACTGAATCGGTCCGACCGAGTTTGTTGATTCGGTCCCACCGAGTTTGGTAAATTGTGTGTAACGGTTATATTTTGCGTGGAGGCTATATATACCCCTCCACCACCTCTTCATTCGTAAAAAGAGCCATCAGACTAAGCCTACACTTCCAGCATCCTATTTCTGAGAGAGAACTACCTACTCATGTGTTGAGGTCAAGATATTCCATTCCTACCATATGAATCTTGATCTCTAGCCTTCCCCAAGTTGCTTTCCACTCAAATCTTCTTTCCACCAGATCCAAATCCTATGAGAGAGAGTTGAGTGTTAGGGAGACTATCATTTGAAGCACAAGAGCAAGGAGTTCATCATCAACGCACCATTTGTTACTTCTTGGAGAGTGGTGTCTCCTAGATTGGCTAGGTGTCACTTGGGAGCCTCCGACAAGATTGTGGAGTTGAACCAAAGAGTTTGTAAGGGCAAGGAGATCGCCTACTTCGTGAAGATCTACCGCTAGTGATGCAAGTCCTTCGTAGGCGACGGCCATGGTGGGATAGACAAGGTTGCTTCTTCGTGGACCCTTCGTGGGTGGAGCCCTCAGTGGACTCGCGCAACCGTTACCCTTCGTGGGTTGAAGTCTCCATCAACGTGGATGTACGATAGCACCACCTATCGGAACCACGCCAAAAACATCCGTGTCTCCAATTGCGTTTGAATCCTCCAAAACCCTTCGCTTTACA
The DNA here is from genome assembly GCF_018294505.1 of Triticum aestivum. Taxonomy (NCBI): domain Eukaryota; kingdom Viridiplantae; phylum Streptophyta; class Magnoliopsida; order Poales; family Poaceae; genus Triticum; species Triticum aestivum. The sequence continues at coordinate 801,032,350 of NC_057801.1, read as the reverse complement.
TTCTTGCAAGTTGCATGCTTTACTTTCCGCTGCTCATATACTCTTTGCATGCTTGCTTGCTATGTGTTGTGAATGTTAAAATTGTTCCTTAACTCCACTTAAACCTAAAAGGGCTAAAAACTGCAACTTTAGTACTTAGTGTCTAATCACCCCCCTTCTAGACACCTCTTCTCAAGGTCCTACAACAACGTCAACGCCGGCAGTGCTGCTCTCACTGCGCCGTATGTGATTTGATCCTTCCTTTTCGAGATCGTGGTAGAATTCATGTTTCTAGTATGTGCCCTAGATGTGATCTGTTCATCTACTATGCTAGTTTGCATGATTATTTAATCTCTGCTAGTGCTGTCATGATTTATCTTTTGTTCATTCGGATTAAATCTCGTAGTAATTTGCTCATATTTCCAACAATGGCCACCGGCGTCAAGGGAGACGGGGCCTACTGCAGAGGGTCGGCGGGTTGTGATGCGACTGGTGCTGTGGGGATGCAATAGCAAACAGAGGCGGTGTGTGGGATGCATGGATGTTTGCTACATCACCTCCAAGACAAGTTGCAACAACGAGGGCCGTGTTGCAGGAATATAGAGAAGAGGCTTTGTCGTGCAGATGTTAATTTTTTTTTTGCAACAACTACGGTGTAGCGGCAGCAACAACAACAGCACTTTTCTTTTGCGGCAACAACAAGGACTGTACTTGTACTGCTGCGACATGGTGGCGGTGACGTTTTGCAACATGATCTCTCTTGCAATTTTCTCTTTTTTTACAACAAGAGAAATGTTGCAGGAATACACAGAAGAGACCGGATATGTTGTAAATTTTGCAACAAGCGTCTTGCTGCTCGTTACAAACAAATACTAAGGCCCAATTCTTTTGGCCGATTCTCCTAGAATCTTAAGAATCAAGCCTCCTCCAACTTCTCCTAGAATCTTGAACCCATATTTTTTTCAATCCTAGTTAGTTAGGATGTAAAGAGCTTAGGATTGTAAAAACATGGATTCAAGATTCTGGGAGAAGGATCTATTCTCAAGATTGTGAGAGAATCGGTCAAAAGAACTGGGCCTAAATGTGCGCACTGTGGTCTTACGGCGCCATCGACTCTGCACCACATGAGCAACCAGGACAGCCCCCAGCATCTCATCCGAAATACACTAAGAAAAGCATCTCTCATCTGAAATTCATGCGTTCGAAACAAGTCATTGATGCCACCCACACCAACGACCAAACAAGTCACGCTCGCTTCTTTATTCATGACAGGTACGTACCTGTCTATCGTTTCAGTCTCTCGAATGCTTTCTCTCTCTCGGACGTACCTCGGACGGGCGCATCAGACAGACGAGACGATCAGTGCGGGAGCTGGGAAAGGTAGATGTCGTGGCACGAGGACGACGACGGCAGCAGGGGGCGCAGCCGCAGCGAGAACCTGTAGCTCGCCGCCGGCGACAGCAGGTATTCCTCGTGCACGCATGGCGTCCAGCTGTCGTCCCCGCCCACCCCCATGTGCCTGTGATCAAGATGCACCTGCAACACACAACAAACCCAAATCCACACCACCATTTTCAGCACCACTCCGTCATCTCGGTTCCAACAGTTTCAGTTTCAGAGAGATATCAGATGGAGACGGAGACGGACCTCGATGTCGTCCCCCTTGACGAGCTTGTGCTGATGGGTGGCCCGGTCGAGCTCCGCGGCGCCGTAGTAGCTGGCGCTCACCTGCATCGGCGGGGACTCGCCGTGGGTCGAGGCGAAGAGGCCGAACCCGTCGGCGTTCTTAAGCGCCACCCACCGGACGTCTGCACGGCCGCCGCACTCGCCCGGGACGATGTAGGGCACGTGGAGGTCCTCCACGCCGCTCTCGTACACGCCGACGTGCGCCGCGGCCTTGCGGTCGGGGTAGCACTCGAACGGCCCTCTCCCGTACCATGTGACATGGTTCAGGGATTTCTCTGCATTGAACACGACGCCCACCCGTGGGAGAGGGGGGAGGTCGCTCTTGGGGTTTACCTCGTATTCGAGGATTACGTCCCCTGACTCGTAGATCAGGCAGCGCATATGGACCCGGAAGAGTACTGACTCGGAAGCTTCTGAAAGAGCGGCAGCATCGGGTTTTGGCAGGTGCCCGGGAAGGCCATAATATGTGGTAGAGACCTCGACGGTGTGGTCTGGCAGCTCCTTCACTGAAAACTGGCTGCTGTGGAAAGAGACGTTGTCGAGGAAGGCTTCTCTCCATGTTGTGGCATAGGACTTGGTGTAGAAGCCTCCATTGTCGTTGTCGGTTGGTGCGCGCCAAAAGCAAGGAAATATTCCCTTGCTCATAAGCTCGACGTTGTTGATCTGTTGTTCACAGAAGTATCATGAGTTCCACATTTCGATGAACGGAATAGTAGTGACGCTGATAGAAGTTCGAGTCATATTCTGTGTCTGGCATACTAATTACTAAGGTAACTGTAAACTAACAATGGAACAGCTCATCTGCAGTTGTTCAGATTTCAGAACACATGGAAAATAAATACAATTAGAAGTTCTAGATGAATGTAAACATTGCCAACTGAAAGGAACCATTAAAGCATAAAGGGGAAAAATGTGAAAACAAATGGCCAAGTTTAGAAGACAAATACTAGTACTCTGTATGAGATATTTCATGGCAACAGCTTATTGTGACAAGTTTAAGTCAGATAAATATAAGAAAAACATTATACGAAGACTCAATCATAAGTCGTGACTAGATATCTATACACTATGGACGGTATCCTTCATAAAATCTGCAGCATAGTCATGGATGGTGCTCACAAGTTACAGCGTGCATTGTGCAAAGCCAGTCGCTATTCAGGACCATACAATTCTTGGAACCAACAGGAGCAGATAGGTACCACAAACTACAGCAACTCGTGGAATACCTTTTTAAAATACTGATAGATGCTACATAGCGGTGAACTAAACAGGCCAACTTTTTCTCTCTTTTTTTCAGTGCAAAAAACGCCAAAGTCATATCAACCTGATATCTGTCTGCTTTCATGGTTTTGAGCATAGTCTCATTTGGACTTCTTATAAGTTCATTATCCTGTATGTACTTGCCTCCTAGATCTAGGATGCAGACTCAAATATGCTAACAGAATGAAACTTCATCTGGACAACGACAACATACCTTCCAACTGTCAATTGTTCCCAACTGACTGTTTATTTTGATTTGCCACTCGTGGTTCTTGCTAATGATTACACCATCACCAACCTGCTCAGAGATCAGAGGGCTCTTGGACAATGCTATCACCTGAAGATGGTAGCGTCTGGTGAGCAGTAAGATAAATGAGAAGAAACAGGAGTGAACAAGACCAGTATGAGGAAACATACACGAGGAACAAAGCCCTTTGTCTGAGGTAAACAAAGTTGTGCTGAAGCCAAGACATGACCAGCTTTAGCCCACCGTGTTTGGCCCCTCAGTGTCACGTGTACCGACAAAAAAGTTTCTTTCGCTGCACAGGTACTCCATAGAGTAAACCAAGGCGATGAGTCCATGTTGATAAGATGGCTACTTTGTGGTGCTAAGTTTGGGACACTGAGTGAACCAGAGCCCAAAACGCTTCCATCCCCATGAAGAATCCAGCTGAAGTCCAAAGCCTCTGTTGTCTCAGAAAATTTTCCATTTTCAATCTGCATGATGATAATAATGGATCTATTAGATCCTCCGTTAACCCTAATAGTGAAACAACTTGACGAATATTGATCAGAGGTTACCTTGAGAATATTATCCACCAGCGATATTTTGATAGGCTGGTAAAGATATTTAACTTCTGCAAGCAGAAATAGTTAACCGAGTAAGTTTGACATCTAGAGGCCAGTGAGACGAAAGAAAATCTTACTGTAACAACTTCGTGATGTAATATTCAGGTTGATTATCAGGATTTAAAGTACACGTAAAACAGCAATAAATTTCTTTCCAATTGACTGGTATTTCCAGTTACCATTAACAGCAGGGTGAAGCGTCCGATCAGGCCACACAATGCCATTAATGCAAAAATTTAAGTCATTTGGAATGTCTCCAAAGTCACCACCATATGCCCAAGATTTAGATCCATCGGCATCCTCCTTCAGTAAACCCTGTATATTTTTGAAAAGGACGTAGTGGAGAAAGAAAATTAAGACGCTATAACAATAAAAACAGAGTCGATGATCGACATGTCTATGAGTCAATATTATTTTTGATGAAAATGGGCCAATAGTGGTCCAATATGTATGTCATGTAAACTACAATCATGAACAAACACAAGTACAACCATGCAAACCGAAATTTTGGCATAGCATGCTCCCAGTAAAAAAGAAGGTTAATGATAAGATGAGAGTAAATCAAACATAACCTGATCGACCCAGTCCCATATAAAACCTCCTTGGAGCCCCATCGTGTTGTCTATCGCCTTCCAATATGCGTCAATATTTCCATTACTGTTCCCCATAGCATGTGAATATCTTGAAAACAAAGGGAAATGTTTTATTTAATATTTCAGGTATATGAATATAAAAACAATGGGAATCAGGTACACATGTGGTGCCACAGTTACCATACTCGCAAAGAATGAGGGGCCTGTTTTCAGATGGGTCATTTGCAATCTTGAGAATATCCCAGACACGCATGTACATGGGGCATATAATATCTGTGGATGATGTTCTGGAGCCACCTCCTTCATAATGGATGAGCCTTGTTGGGTCTCTTCCACGAACCCACCCTACAAGATTATGATTCACAAAATCATAAAAAAAAACTGCAAGAATTGAACGACCATCGCAGAAAACGTTTTACCGCTTACCAGACATAGCAGAGTGATTTGGTCCATATGAGGCTTCATTTCCCAAGGACCAAATAATTATGCACGCATGATTTTTGTCCCTCTCCACCATGCCAACGAAACGATCAAGCATAGAATTTGCCCAGATGGGTTCTAGTGTGGGATGTTTGAAATGGCTATTTTCATCAAAGCCATGTGTCTCGATATTGGCTTCATCAATAACATAAAGACCAAAAATGTCGCATAACTCATACCACCTTGGATGTTGGGGATAATGGGAGTTTCTAACAGCATTGATGTTGTTTTGTCTCATCAAAACCAGATCCTATCAAAAGATAAACAGTAAATAACTGAAGCTACTGACTGAAAACATGCAGATGGCATGCTATGCTTTCAAATATGACAGTTTACAGAAGGGATGAGTAACCTTGATCATGCATGCTTCTAAATTTGTCTTCCCAACACGTGGATGATGCTCATGTCTGTTGACACCTCTAATTACAACAGGAGATCCATTGACAAGCATCTGCTTGTGTGCCAGGACCACATTACGAATCCCTACTTGGCATGATTCGCAATCAATAAGCTTCCCATTGGCATCTTTAAGGAGAACAACAAGAGTGTATAAGTTCGGCTGTTGGGAAAGGAAATATAGTTATAAGATATAGTAGTTCAATTGTAATACTAATATTTTTATAGAATTTCCCCAGGATTAGATTTCTTACTTTTTCACTAGACCAAAGCTTTGGATTTTCCACTTTTCCACCAAGAACATAACCATGAAAACCATGGCAAGGGCCTCCCTTAGGTTCTGGCTTTGTCTTCAAGTTGACTATGTTAGCAGCTGACATGTCTGAATTCAAATCATCAGATGATTCAGAATTATCAAATAATGTTGCTTCAATCGACAAAGTTGGGATATGCTCCCTGTCTTGCTTGTGTGAATCAATTTCCACCTCAACCTGACATATTGAACAAAACCAAAAATGAGTATAATTGCGGAAAAGCATCAGAATAAATGTTCCCTTGAGCAATGCATGTCAGCAGCTATACCATCTGGACGGTAGAAAATGGTTTGCCCACTATAGGGTTAAAACTTCGAATGGCGAGACATAGAAATATATATCATGGGAGCCATGCAGAAGCATTTCATAAGCATGTCTTCTTTTGTGTGTTTTGATAATATTGGATTATATAGGACGCTAAGGACACTGAAAAAGGGCAGACCATTCTTCAAAAGAAAAATGAGGTCAACTTTTAAAAGAGTTATTGGGTTTAGTTCACCTATAATTAATCAAATGGCTGTGAGTTATAGTTGTTACTATGATGAATGTTACTATGTTTGAAGGTTAAATTAGCATTCTCATCCCAAAAAGGTTTAGGGGGTGTAACATGAGTGCAACATTCTTGCATAAAGCCACTATCCCAAAGTTTTATGCCACTGTCCACTATTTTCTTGCAGCATAAGCTCCATCATGTAGCATAAGTTTATAACCTGACAAAGATGGACAGCATAATTACCTCAATATCAGCTACCCGGAAGTTCTCATCCAAGGTTGCTTTGAAAAAGTAATCTGTGATAAAGATCTGCAAGGAAAAAATTACAAACTCACTAACCAAGAATTTACCCTGATCGGTGATTATAGACAAAAGCAAACTAAACGACAAATGCAATTTACATGTCAAAAGCTTAAAACTAGCATGTTTGTGCATAGTTGCTTACGTGGGCGATATATTATATAAGAATCCGGTCACTGCTAATATATAAAAGGGCAGCCCGGTGCATGTAGCTCCCGCTTGCGCAGGGTCCGGGGAAGGGTCCGACCACTTTGGGTCTATAGTACGCAGCCTTTCCCTACATTTCTGTAAGAGGCTGTTTCCAGGACTTGAACCCATGACCTCATGGTCACTGCTAATATATACAAGAAAAAAGTTCTCGGCTGACATTTCGCATCTGAGTGTAAAGATGAAAAAAGGGTACTCTATTGATCTTCTGAACATAGCTATAACAACATGACCATTGCTAGCCAGCAAAGGCAAACAGATCACTGCAACAAACTATTACTCATTCATGAAATGAGGTATTTTACTCGAGTGTAAAATTCAACTTTTTTCCGAAAACAACAGCCTGTAATTCATTCAATAAGATGCGAGCAAAACTTAAGAAGTAACCTGTGGCTTTGATAATAGTAGCACATCTCTGTGAATACCAGACAACCACCAATGGTCTTGATCTTCAAGATAGGAACCATCACTCCACCTCATGACTTGAACAGCAAGAACATTTTCCTTGTCTGAATCACAATGATGGCAGCAATCAGTGATTTCAAACTCAGCAGGAAGCCTGCTGTCTTGGCTGCATAAATACACAAAACATGGAGTTACTTTCTGAACAATACAATAGCAAACTCCAGTAGATGACTATAGCCAATTGGTACTCAAGTAAATACTGCAAGGATCTATTACAAGTCACCAACATGAAATTACTTCATTTTGTATTATGGATTATATATGAACTTGATAAGTCTCTGTACAGTTTTAGAGATAAAAAAAAAATACAAGCAGTGAGGTTATCTGTGTCATACCTATAGCCAATTGGTACGCCATTTACCCAAGCAAGAAATGCTGAATCAACAGCTTCAAAGTGCAACAAGATCCTCCGACCTATCATAATCAGCTCAGAATTGTTTAAAAATGGAATGGACATATTATATGATAACAGTCAGTGCTATATCCATGTCAATCAGAGACAGAACTACTATGCATGAGGAGAAAGAACAAACATGTCATAATTAGCATAACAGGAGACGGCACAGGCATACCATAAGGACAGGAAGAAAATGTAAAGGGCAAACAATTATGTCTGTATAATTAAGGAGATAGGTAACAAATATAAACCAGCCAAACTCTTGGAGAACTGCATGGTCAGATTAGGTAAATCCTAGATGACAAAAACATTGACAGCAGGATTTGCCACTGTCAGGATCTTTTAGGTAATTTAATGAACCAACTACTCATAACAGTAAACAACTTTTCTCTCTGTATTTTTAATTGATGCACAAACCAAATTTCAATTCCATGAACCATGTAAAACATCATCACAGTAAACAAACTCATTTTCTTGGAGGTATCATCACTTTATCCATAATTGTCCAGCATTACAGCCGTTTATGCTATTTGCAATGCAATCAATGGATTCAAAAGATCTGATTGCGTATGCGTATGCAAGATTATGATTCTGTCAGAAGTAGAGCAGGTGCAATGCAACCAACGGATTCGTAATGGAGATCTGGTTGCATATGCAAGATTTTGATTTCGTCAGAAGTAGAGCAGGTGTAACAACCACCTGTCCACATAAGCTGCAATAGATATCATACCTCTCCATTCTTTTGGGATGTGAAAAACCTTCCTGTAACAGCCCGTGGGGTTCTCGGAAGGCACGAACGGCGGGTTCATGGGGAAGGGGTAAGTGACATTTGTGTAGATCGGACGGTCGAACCCGTGCATCTGCCAATTGGAGGGAACTGCAACCAAGTTTTATGCACATTTGAGAACAGAGTTCCAGCCAAACAAAACGAAAAATACAGCACTAAATAACAGCATTAGACTAAATAAAAGCACATCAGAACAAGCAAGCGGCAACCGTGCCTGGCAAGGCCTCCCAGTCAGAGTCATTGAACTGCGCGTCGTAGAACTTGTCCGGGACGGTCTCCGGCGACTGCGCCAGCCGGAACTTCCAGTGCCCGCTGAGCGACTGCGCGTACGGGAGGCCCTTGGACCAGAACGCCGCGCTGTCCAGCGCGCCGCCGACCGCGCCGTCGTCCCACACGGCGGCCTCGGCGTCCAGGTGGCTCACGCTCCTCCGCTCCCGCCAGTACCTCAGCGCCCCTGTTTTTCGACAGTTAAAAACAGAGAGCAGGAAAAGAAGTTCAGAAAACAGCACGAGGATGAATGTTTCTTCCTGATCGATCTCGTGTGGGCGCGGCGAGATTCGGGCTCACCTTCGAGCGTGTCCTGCGAGCGGAGCGGCACGTGCGCGTCCCGCTTCCTCCACCGGAAGAAGGAGGGGTCCTCCCAGAGCTTGTGCTGCGGCGGGTAGCCCGCGGGCGGAGGGAACATCGCGCCGCCGCTGGCGGAGACCACCGCCATCGATCACGGAGGCCGCACGAACGAATCACCCCCGCTCTCTGCCCTCAAAGCGAACCGCGCGTCGATCTCGCGCGCCGGCGAGGAAGGAGAAGTAGGAGGGCCTGGTGGAGCCGGACGGACGGACGGGTTAGACACGGAGAGGGCTCGGACACAGGATGACTTCGGTTTCGACTGGAGTGACGATGAATCAAGCTGGAGCTGAGATTCCTTACCGGCGAGAGGAGGTCGGGATCTGGCCGGCGGGTCGTCGCTCGCCGTCGAGGGAGGGAGGGAGGGAGGAGTGGAGGCCGGGGAGTGAGGAGGAATTTGGGGGGAGGAAGAAATCACATGGGATTAGTTTACCACCACAGACAAGAGGTGGCGCGCGAGACGCCTCGCTGACGTGTGGGCGGCGGGTCCACGCGTCAGTGAAGCATCGAGCGGCTGTAGGCCGTACGCAATGTTTTGTTCCTTAAATCTCTACTCCTAATGGACGTATTTATGGTAATCAATCACAATTAATCCACGTATGGTAAGGCTATAAATCTCTACTCCTAATGGACGAATTGGTTGAATAGTCCCCCCCACTTTCAATCGGTTTATTTTCAACCGGTTTTTTTTCAACCGGTTTTTCTTCGTCCCACCTCCCACCACCCCCCTCCCACCGGTTTTTCTCTTTCTCGTCTGGCCGACAATACCCAACGTATTTATGGTAATCAATCACAATTAATCCACGTATGGTAAGGCTATAAACTTTGGTAATTATAGTAATCACAATCAATCACAATTAATCACAATTATCATATTTGAGATAATTATAGTAATAAATCAATCCATGTATGGTAAGGCTATAACTAAGGAAATTTCGAATATGGTAATTATCACCAGAATCAAAGCTTTCCAAAAAAGTTCTTCTTGCCATACCCTTCAATCGCGCCCTGCTCCATTCCGATCTCCTTCCCTCAATCGCTCCAGCTGATTTACTCTTTCCAAACCTAACCCCTGCCTGATCTAGATAAAGAGGCTCTCTCCTGCCCGTCTCATCCCTCCCTTGTGCCAACCATGGAAGAGAGGAGGGAGAGCACAGAGGAGCGCGCCGGCGATGCGCCGATGCTCGCTGGTTGAGGCATGGTCGGCGTGTGAGTCAAGAGGATCCCTGCATCTGTGGTGGTAGGCGATCCAAGGAAGAGTAGTCGAACATGAAAGCGATGGGAGGGACAACACCCTGCTGCCGGGCTCGTCCGCCTCTTCGTGGCCGATGACCGCGTTGGATGTGGCCGAGGGCGGCGATGATGGAAGGAGCCGCTGGCGCTGGCCAGGCTCCCGACCGAGTCGCTGCTCCTCAGTGCCAGCCCTTTCCGCCGCGCCGGATCGCTCGTCATCTTGGGGACCCCGAAGGGATGCCGCCGGTGTGGGAGGCGCCCACGATAGTGCGGGCTGGGGACCGAGCGGCAGGGGACGTTACGGGTTCCGTTCTAGGGCTAGGTCGGGAAGTCTATCGTGTTTCTGTCGGAAAATCTTGTGATCAATGGGTTTACTAAATTAATTTTGGGTCTATATTAAGGGGCACCGTCTATTCTTGTCATTCGAATTTGCATTCTTGCATCAGAAGTTCAAGAGAACTGTCATGAATAGCACAATGCCTTTCAGTTTGTAGACTGATAACTGTAATAATATAACTAGAGAGCATTTCCTATCAGATAAATAAACTGAACATCACATCTTTTTATTTCTGTTTGGCCTCCTGGGAACGTAGACTAATTAATCCACGTATATTAATTATCAATCCAGGTATGGTAAGGTCATAACTCAGGAAATTTTAAATATGGCAATTATATGGTAATAAATTTAAATTACCCCAAAGGCTATCAATTTAGATATGGTAAGGCCATAACTCGGGAAATATCAAATATGGTAATAAATTTAAATTACCACCAGGTATGGTAAGGCTATCCACGTATAGTAATAAATCATATAGTAATAAATCATAATTAATCCACGTATAGTAATAAATCAATCCAGGTATGGTAAGGTCATAACTCAGGAAATTTTGAATATGGTAATAAATTTAAATTACCCCAAAGGCTATCAATCCAGGTATGGTAAGGCCAAAAATCGGGAAATATCGAATATGGTAATAAATTTAAATTACCCCAAAGGCTACCAATCCAGGTATGGTAAGGCCATAACTCGGGAAATATCGAATATGGTAATAAATTTAAATTACCACTAGGTATGATAAGGCTATCCACGTATAGTAATAAATCATATAGTAATAAATCATAATTAATCCACGTATAGTAATAAATCAATCCAGGTATGGTAAGGCCATAACTCAGGAAATATCGAATATGGTAATAAATCAGCGATCCGTCCGCATTACTAGCTCATCCGATAAATCAGCGATCGAGTAATTAAACCGTGCAGTAATTAGTACTCCCTCCGTATATGGAAGGAACCGCCGGAGTATTCCATAGATTAGCCACAGGATTTTGGCAATCTCGCTGTGGCATCTCGGATTTCGGAAATCACGCGCCCGCAGACGCCGCCGTGCCCCCCCTGCAACCACCGCCGGAGTCGGAGGCGAACGCGATCGCAATCGCGACGTGTATATATATACAAGGACGTACTACGTGCACAAGGGCCTGCAAGCAAACCCCAGTGCTCCTGATCACCATGCATTTCTTCCAGGTCGTCATGGCGTGGATGTTCCCGTGCGCCGTGTGGGCGGCGATGGCGCCGGCCGTGGCGACGGCAGCGACCACGGACGGCGCTTCGAGCGTTGAGCGGGGCAGCTCCTCGTCGCCGACATTCGGCCCTGGCGACGCTAAGGTGGCCTCCGACCCGGGCTCCTCCCCGGCGTCGAGGTCGTCCACCTCCTCCTCCTTGCTCGGCGCCTGAAGCAGCTCGTCGAACAGCGCGCGCTCACCGGTGAGGGAGGGCGGTGACACAGCCGCACGGAAGGGCCACGCGCTAAGGCGGTGCCTGCACAGGTTCGCCAGAAATCTGCAGCGCGCTGGTGCTGCGGACGAGCGGTCAGACGGGCGCGGGAGACGGAAGGGCCGGGCGACGAAGCCGGACGGGAGGGTCGCCGCCGGCGAGGACGGCACCGCCCGGGCGAGGGAGGAGGCCGTCGCGAGCGCGATCGCCTACTGCAAGGAGTCAAGCCGGCAGCGCTGCAGGCCGCCGTTGGCTCCCTCGCCCAGCTTGGACGGCTGGCTCCTCGTTCGTCCGGAGGAGGAGATCGGCACCAGCGCCACGATCGCCGTCTCGCCCTGCGAATGCGAGGCGCAGGGCACCTCGAGCGCCGCCGCCCCCCACCACGGCCACGCGGCCTGCGACGGTACGTGTTGTTAACCGATCCGTCGGTCGATCTGCTCTGCTGCACCCATGCATGTCTAAACCATCGTTGATCTCCTTCGTGCAGCAGAATGCGGCGGCGACAGGCCGTCGACGGTGGAAACTCGGCGAGGTCCAGCCGGGGAGATGGAAAAGGGTGACGCTGTCGACGGGCTTGACGGGGACGTCCTTAGGATAACGAGTTACTTCGCCGCCAAATATGTGCGCGCGGTGCGCCATTGAAGAATAGCTCGGGGTCCGTCTCACATGAGGCGAAGCAAACAATTTTTCGTAATCTAGAGGACCTTGTCTTACGTACCTTCGATCTTGTATGATCTGTCCATATCAGTGTGCGAGTAGTAGTAATATGATTGTAGTAAGATCTGTCCATATCAATTGTCGATCTTATTCTTATATGATATGATGGCTTGCAGCGTTCCTAAGATCTAACGAGAATCTCCTGGAGTTAACGACACAATCGTTCGATTGTTTCTGAATCAGACTGCAATTTTGAAGCTTAATTGGCAAAGGAGTTAAGATATAGACAATCCTATTTATTCGAACTAGCTTTGCTGAATCGGAAGAAAAGAGACAACTTGGATTCAATCAAAAGAAATTAGAAGATTTTAGTACTGGCATGTATTCACCTCAATCACTATATGCTCTGTTTGTACTCTACACATGAGGAATATATTCACCTTTAACTTCTTTTTTTGCGGAAATAAGACTTTCATTCATCAACCACGGTCATTACACTCCAGATTTTACATAGAGCGTGAATTCCATCCGGTGCATGCCCATGCACGTTGAATTATCAAATGAGTATAAAGTTGGTCTTTTTTTAACTACTACACTCCAGATTCTCGAGCATGGAGATAGGCGAGTTGTAGACCAAGAGCTGGTACAGATATAGGCGAGTTGTAGACAAGAGTTGGTGGGCAGCAAGAAACGCATGCACACCAAAGAACAAATCTGAGTCACATGCCTACTTCTATTGGTTTCTACAAAGAGCGGCTAGCTTATATCTTAGACCAGTCGGTCACTGTCGAGGTCGCCAAGGTGATCTTACAGCACTGCCGTGGGGATTTCTCATATAATTTTATGTAGGCAAGCCGCAAGCGGTGGTGGTGATTGGCTGGGTGGTGTCGCTGCCTTGGAAAGAGACTAAGTGATGGTAAAAGTAAGCAGGATCCGATGATTCTTCCGTGGGAATAGCCAAAGTCAAGATGTCGACTACAGACTCGTCACAGACTTGCAGTGAACCTGGATGCGGCGAGCCTGATTTGTGGATCGATGGCGGGTCTTCACTTTGTTAGGCTGGGATTGGATGGTTGCGGAGGGTGGTGTGCTTGGTTGGGTTCCCATGAAAGAATGTGGCCTCCTCGTGGATCTGGTCATGCCCATCCTAGAGAACATTGTGTCCCTAGCTCCCTCGAGGAGCAAGGACAGTGCAAGCGGCAGCAGGGGGGAGGGGCAGATGTGGGGAGGGATGTCGGCGGCTGCTCGAGGTCATCATGATGAAACCCTTGACGTCCCATCTTTATCAATGGAAGTGGAAGAGCACGAAGTCGAGATTGGATAGGAGTTTGAGTTCTTTTTGGCACCGATCGGTTCCCCACTTTAGAGATATATTTTTTTTGCGTGCGAGCAAACAGTGGGTTGATTCTAAAAGGGATAGGCACTTTTCAACAGAAGTGCATGACGGATCAAAAATATGACCTCATTTTATTCGTTTGATAGATATCGTATTATTCGTTCTTGTTCGCTCGGTGAAATTTCCTAATATTTGATTGTTGTGTTTCTAATTAGAGCACCCCATAATCACCCAATATGAGGGGATGATAAATGAAAAATACTGATTATAAATTTTGAAGAGCCCGTGGCAACGCACGGGCGTTATACTAGTATATGTAAAGAGTGGATTTTTAATCGAGATCCGGCATGTGCAGCATGATGGTGGGATGTATTTTGTTCAAATCCTGACAAATGAACTTAAAATGGTGCTAGCGCTTAGTACGTTGGCGATTAGTGCGTGCCGACCTTGTATTCGGTGTTTTTTTTTACTAGGAAGTGTGCACGTGCAATGCACGTCAAACCATGCAAAAAAAAATCTAATGGGATATTTAAGTGATGAGTTCATAGTTCAAACGTGTGCAATGGTTATGTGGGTGTCAGGTTTGGCAAATTAGTGTCTAAAAGAATGGTTTGGCAAACAGGAAGTGATATATCCTAGTCTATTATAACCGTCGGGAAAAATAAGAAAATGATGAAAAAAGAATTTCATATTAATAGGTATTTCATTATTAAGAATATGCATAATGTAGATCACATCAACCATAGAGTTTTGAATTCACATTTCATATGATACATTTCCATAGAATTTACATATATACATGAATCGAAGGTCGACAAAAACAGACGTGCAGCATGTCAAAAACACAAGTGCTCGTCATCGTCACCATGCGCTGCAACAAATAAGAGTAAAGAAAAAAACCAAAGCACCATTCCGATATTTGATTTTGAAACAGCGGGGATAGGTACCTCTTCATTCAAAAGAATATAATACAATTTTATTGCTCTGATTGATCACCTCAACTTCTTATTTCAACCTCTTTGTAGTGATGATGTCCCTTATACTTGCGATGTGACTGCTCAATGCTTGTAAAATTGCAACACAATGAAGAGAATGAGACCAAAAGCTATGGAAAAAAAGTCGTAGAGAACAAATATGAATAAGACAACAAAATTTATGAGGTCTGGTTTTAGAAAACATTTTGAGATAGAATATCATTTTGGCAACCTTGCTCATATGTTTTAATCAGTACAGAGTATGTGCCTGAAATAGATTGCCTTTCACCACACCTCTTTTCTCCATCGATGTGCTTCTTTGTGAATGAAAGCCTCTGGACAAAACAACACCCAGATTTGAGAAGCATGGAGGCTACTTTCTGTAAAAAACACAAAAGGGGCAATCTTATTATCATGCTTTCTATTTGGAGCATTGTGATCAGTTAAAATAACCAATAGAAAATCATTTGCAGCGTACTACAGTAAGAAAAAACGTGGGAGCAAGGCCATGAGCTGGGAGATGACATTCGCCGGAGGCAATGGAAAGCTCCAAGATGACCGCTTGCAGGAGGGCTGAATCACAACACTTAAACACTTCTTAGATGAATTACGCATTAGAAGCATTTTTAGATAACAAAAGAACCCCTGTGATTCTCTAGGAAGTTGGAACAGCAACTTACTAATACCAATTCGGCAACTACAATTAGTTTATTCTCTTGAAATATCCTCCCCTGTGGTTGGCTGTACCTAGAAAAATGGTGCCAAGTTTTGAAATTAGCTACTACATATGGAAATGACATCTTATGGACTCTTGGGGTACAATCCAATTTCAAATTAACCAACAACAGCTTAGGCATTGAGTGACCAATAACAATTCATGCAAGTTTTTTTTAATTTCAATATAACAATGACAGTGGAAAAGCTTCAGTTAAACAACTCTAAAGATATATTTTTCTGCAAGGAAACAACTCACCTCTCCAAGAAGCAACCATGTCTTCCTTTCCTCCTTGAAGTCCTTGAACTGCAGCCTCCACTTTGCCCGTAGAAGGAGCAGCAGCAACAACAACGCTGTCTCGAAGACTTTTTTTGGATACTCATCTCTAGCATAATTTACAGGTTCACTCCTGCCCACACATAGACTGACATGCTCAACACGCGTTTCTACAGTTTCTGGCAAACACGCGTTGAATCATTTTTCCGGACACTCGAAGAAAGACCTGAAATTTCCATGACTGGATCACTATCATCTAAGGAGCAGGTACATAAATAAATCGATGCAATTTACAAAAATTATAATTAATCTTGGCTTGGCGCATCCTTTGCAAACTCAGTAGGATTGAGAACATCGTCCAAAGTCAATAATCTGAATAGTTGACTGGAAAACCTGTACGCATTGCAAATTTAAAGAGGTTCTAGAATAGTTGTGGCAGTGTTGGGAAGTGTGCCTAGTGCTCATGAATAGAACCCCAAACATGAAGTATAAATGATATTGCAAGGTAGATCATTTTATTGTACAGTAAGCTCTCCAAAAGCACCTAAATTTCAGTGTACAATCCGAATTGCTAAGAATACCTATAAAAATATAGGCATGAAAATTCTTAGTGCAAAGATTAAAACAACAGAATTGCGTAAACTTACAAGTTTTGCAGATTTTTTCTGAAATCGATTATATTCTATCAGATTATTTGCTAGAACTAATATAGAGTTCGGATAGTTGACATTCATGATTGGTAGTACTACTTGGTATCTATCAATATTGTTAGTCGAACTGAGACTGCTTACAACCATTTGCTATAGAACTTACAGGTGTACTGAAGGATATTAATCAAGGGCAGCTAAATCATTTCATATATGAAGCGAAAATCAAGAATTACTGGCATTAAGGTAAACAGTGAAAGCACATACCCGAACAAAATTTGAAGCAACCAATTTGATTACATCAATTATAAAGAGTATAGATACATCAATTATAACTGGAACTGAAGATCAGTCACACACTTGTTGAAATGGAGCAAGGTGTGATGACTTAAATTGATCAGATTCAGAACATGAGCGAGAATTTGAAGTAGGAGGAACATACCAGGATCCTGTGGGGGGAGAATGTGGTGGGGCCTGTTTCGGCGATTGGGCAACCGCAGCAGGTCGTTGAACTCGGGAGTCTTGGCAATCAAATCCTTGACAAACTCCTCAGCCTTGTACCTCACATCATACCACTAAGGGAGGCCCTGTATTACAGCAAGAGGTGTTCAGAAATCAGATCTTGAAAATAATGCTACACTGGATGCAGAATCATGTCAACTGATATAGAGGGAGATATGAATCAATAACCGAAGCTGCTTGCTGCGGAGCATGGCCACGAACATCTTGTTGAGTTTCACGGTGTCGAGGTCAGAGTTAGGGTACTTCTTGAGGCTGCGCATACAATACAGATATGGGCAGAAAACATACCTTTACTATTGATGACTGCAACGCGGGGGCCGCTCCACCATGCCACTTCTCAGGCTCGCTTGCCGGCTAGGAGGCCTCGTGTGCCGCCCACCGGAGAAGGCCACCGCCAGCTGCTGCGGCTTTGTGGTGGCTTCCGTCACCCCACACTACGGCTCATCGACCCAGACGGCGGCGAGATCCTGGCAGCCGGACCACACCCTGCACACGCCCTCCATCACCTTGTCGTCACCCCGGACTTCTTGGCCCGCACCGACCCTTCGTCCATCCCACCCGCCGCAGCCGCTCCAGCTCGGCGGGGTCGAGCAGGCGCTCCGTGGCCGTCAGTTCCCGCGCTTTGTTCTCCTGCCGCAGCGACGTCTCATCCCTCGCCGCATACCACAGGACCGACCTCCCATTCCCATCTCCCCCTGCCTACTCTTACCGGCCTTCCTTGACGGGAGGTGAAATAAGGGAATGGGTGCTAGGTCTCGGAGAGCCCAAGGGAGCGGACCCGCGGATGATCCCGAGGAACGGCTCGGCGAGTGCAGCCGCCAGGGATGCCGACGCCGAGGGGATTCTCGTGGCTGTGGCAATCGCCAGCGCAGCGTCCACGGCATGGGAGGACGCGTTAATTGTGCCTATTTTTCTGGAATTGAACGCTCTATTATTTTTTTCTGGCCGCGGACTACAGGGGTTCCATAGATATGGCAGAGATTCGTCCGCTCTTGTGAATTGCTAGACGTACACAGGTGAGGGTTAAGTTTTAAGTTGACGGTTAGATCTAATTAGGTGGGCCAAATCGTGTGGTGATATTTGCTCTCGGTTGTTCTGGTACGTGCTTTTGCGTGCGCTTAGGAAAGAATATGTTTGCTTGTTTAATAGTAGTAGAGATAGAGAAAAAAAATGACTAAACCTCATTTGAAATTGAAATTGCGAGCGTGCCAACCACAAGAGAATGCAACACACATAAGTAAGATAGGTGACCTTAAGATTCTTTGTGGTGGAATCAGCCCGTTAGGGTCAAGACCTACACTTGGCACTGCTCCTCGCATTTTTTCTGTCTTTTTTAAAAAACTAGACTATGTTTGTTCAGTGGGAGGGACTTCACGTGCGTGCGTACATTCACAGGGAGATGGGTCATACCCGTCAAGCGTGCATCCACTTCAAAGAAACATAATCACCTGGAACGAAAATATCATATCTTCAAAAATAGGGAATGAAAAATACACGGGATTTGTTTGCGCTTCTTAGAGAAAAAAGACCTCTCGCTCCAGCTTTATATATAGAAAAAAACCAATGTGATAGGGTTACCAGGTAAACATGAAGCCACCGTGGCCTCCTCCAGATCATTTATCGGGAGATTACATGAAACAAAATGATTAATTATCTCAGTGCAATGGTTTCTCACCATTCAGGTTTAGAATGTTGAACCTGTAAAAAAAATATCTAGAGTGGTGATACACACGGAGTGACCTCCACCGGAAACACTTTGAGGTGTACAAAATTGAGATTTAAATGATCCCCCTTTTTCCCTTCCCGCGTTGTGTTAAAAAAAACTAATCGTAGCATGGCATTTTTATTGTCTTGATCTATTCATTCTCGGATTGGGTAGCCTCCCAAGAAGCAGAGAAAACGTCTGCCATTATATTCCTGCTGCAGTCTATAGCTGGCCAAACGGGCCGGGCTAAACAGGCCGGCCCGCGAGCACGCCGGCACGGCTCGCCATGGGCCAGGCACGGCACGGGCTAAACGGGCCGTGCCCGGCACGCGGCACGCCTTGGGCCGTGCCTGGGCCTGGAGCCTGGGCACGCGGGCCGGCACGGCACGGCCCGTTTAATTTTTTTATACATTTTTTAGATATATATATATATATATATATATATATATATATATATATATATATATATACCTAAAATACAGCCCAACAGGCCTAAAAACCAGCCCAGCAGGCTGAAAATGTGTAGCCCAGCGTGCTAAACGGGCCATCGAGCCGGCCCGTTTACTAATCAGGCCGTGCCTGGGCCAAGGAGCAGCGCCCGTGGGCCGGCACGGCACGGCCCGGCTATTAAACGTGCCATGGCGGGCCGTGCCGGGCCAGGCACGATTAGCACAGGCCGTGCCGTGCCGTGCCGGGCCGGCCCGTTTGGCCAGGTCTGCTGCAGTCGCCTACGTTGGTTACTAATTTAAAATCTTAAAAAACATAGGCGCACTACATTATGAAATGAAGTATACAATCGAATGTCTTAACAAATAACAAATCTGGAAAAGAGATGACGACAGCACTAAACCATGGGCGATGAGAGTGCTGAACAAGATGTTGGTACCATGTATGCAGCCATTTCCGGGATAGTTATCTGAGTATCTTTTTTTTTGAAAGATCCAGCAAAATGATGGCTTGATTCAGATTTAGCAGAAAGCAGCGGAAGAATAACATGGTGAAGATCCGAAGATAAAAAGAGAAAGGAAAAACCGCAGCCCTAACACCCACCACAAATGACACAACTACACGACCGAAGCACATGTCCTAAGCTAAGCATCACCGCCGCGTCGCGAACAACGCCGATCACCTCCGAAGACAGCAGCAACTCCAATTACAACTTTCCTTGCCAACGCACCATCCACCCAGAAAGCAGGGGGTGGATAGCGGGACTTGGTCGATCCCAGGAAGAGCTTCGTCTTGGACTCGTCGGTGAATTCGTACATTGCGCCTGGAGCTTCACCTTGGACAACGGCGAGCACCGGTGGAGCGCCGCAAAGAGCTTCCAGGAAATGTCTCCAAACGTGATGCTCCCAATAGAGGAACGACGTCAAACACGCCGCCATCACGCCGATCCAACGGACCTAGGATTTCGTCCGGAGACAAACCATCATCCGAGCACGAGGAAGATGCCGACACACCTCAGTTGACGCCTCCAAGGAGGAAAATGACACCCACAGGCGCCATCGCCACCGGTCTCTGGTTGTGCAGGACTTTCGTCCGTATCGCCGCACACCTTCGCTCATGCCCACAGAAGCTCATCCATGTAGTCTCACACCGCCACCGCCACAGAACCTAGTCGTAGAAGCCATGGAGTCATGGTCCACCCCGTCCACGGCGAGCCTACAGTGACCAGATCAGTCCCTACATCCCGCATCTATCACGGCTGGAGCCGCCTGCTCCAGCATCACAGGACCAATGCGCATGGCCGGCGCGCGTCCAACACACCACGGATCTGGCCGGGTTCGTCCAGATCCGGCCGCGCCACACGCCGGAGGGGCGCCGCCCCGCCAGCCCGTGCTGAACCCGAGGACTCGCGCCCGCCCGACCCTTCTCCCCTGCCGCAGCGCAGACCTCGAGCCCGCTAGGCGGAGGCCTTCCACAGCTCCTGCTGGAGGCACGTGCGCTCCAGCTCGCGCTCGCGCCCGGCGCGACTTGCCGCGCCCTCCGGCCTGCCGCTCGACGCGCCGCCGCCAGCCCCGCCTCGCCACCCGCGCCGCTCCCGCCTCGCTCACCAGCACTCCCGCGCCAGAGGAGCTCCTCCATCGCAACCACACCGCAGATCTCCCCTGCGGCCCGCAAGGCCGCGTTGCCGCGCGCCCGCGCCAACACTTCCGGGCGGAAGGAGAAGGGGCCCCGCCGCCGCCCAGCCGCGCGGGCTTTGCCCGGCGACCGTTGCTGGCGACGGCGAGGGGAGGAAGGGGTGGTAGTTGGTGCTGCTGCCGGGGCTAGGGTTTGCTCCCCTTATCTGAGTATCTTGAGGAGAATGTCAGAAGCAGAGGTGCACATATAAGAATTGTTTCCTTACTGTTTTGCTTGTGTATTTTGAAATAAAAATCTGCCACTAGATATGGCCCAAGCGTAATTATTCTGTCAAAATACTGGGAAAATAAAACACTTCTACAAGATAGAGCGGCTAAATTACTCAACAAACAACTATTTCTACATGATAGAGCGACCAAATTATGCAGAGAAAAAAAGAGCAGCCAAACTACTCAACAGGCAAATATTTCAAAAAAGATAAAGAGGCAAATATTTCAACATGATCGTGCAGCCAAAATACTAAGAAAAAAAAACGTCTATAGGATAGAATGGCCAAAATACTCGCCAATAAGTTAGCCGCCATGCTGGAATATGTACTGCAGCTGCAACCCTTCCTAATACTCACGAAGGAATGATGATCCCCAAAACAGTCACGACAGCACGGTACACCCCTTGAGAATCCAGGTAAGAGCATATACAACCGGACCTCTCAAACTCGCCTTATATACTCGGACGGACCGTCCGGTCATGATTTTTTGACCCAAACGTGCCTCTCAAATGGCCCTCATATGCCCGGGCTGACCGACACCCCCATTGTAAGACAATAGGCTTTGGGGGGAACCGGCACAACCCTCTAGGGGTGGCCTATCACATATATATATATATATAATGAGGTGGTATACAACGTTACAATATATACATGTAAATATAGTCTAACACCCTCCCTCAATCTTAGCCACTTTCTAATGAATCTAGAAGGGTAAGATTGCGCCTGCAAGTCTCAAACTGTGGCAAAGGCAATGGCTTGGTGAAGATGTCAGCAAGTTGATCCTTGGAAGAAATAAACTTGATCTGTAGTTGCTTCTGAGAGACACGTTCACGCACAAAGTGATAGTCAACTTCAATGTGTTTCGTTCGGGCATGGAATACCGGATTTGCAGAAAGGTATGTAGCACCGATGTTATCACACCAAAGAACAGGAGGCTGTGATTGGGGTATACTTAACTCCTGAAGCAAGGACTGTACCCAGATGATCTCTGATGTGGCATTGGCCACAGCCTTATACTCAGCCTCAGTACTGCTACGCGAGACAGTAGTCTGTTTCCGAGCACTCCAGGCAATCAGGTTAGAGCCAAAGAAGACAGCATAACCCCCCGTGGATCGCCTGTCATCCGGATTGCCAGCCCATTCTGCATCAGAATATGCTGAAAGACAACCAGATTCAGACGGCCGAATATGCAAATCATGAGCCACCGTGAAACGAATATAGCGCAAAATCCGCTTAACAGCAGACCAGTGAGTGTCACGGGGTGACTGCAGATACTGGCAGACTCGGTTAACAGCATAGGAAATGTCTGGTCGCGTGATCGTCAAGTACTGGAGCCCACCAACAATACTCCTGTACTCTGTCGCATCAGAAGAAGAAAGAAGCAGACCATCAACAGCATTGAGCTTATCAGTGGTAGACATGGGTGTAGTCGTCGGTTTGCACTTAAGCATCCCAGCTCGCTGCAAAAAATCCAGAGAGTACTTCTTCTGCGTCATAACAAGGCCAGCAGCACGAGAAGTAACCTCCACACCAAGAAAGTAATGAAGCTTCCCAAGGTCCTTGACCGCAAAATCAGCACCAAGTGAGCGAACAAGCGCAGTAGCAGCCGACTGAGAGGAGCTGACCAAAATGATATCATCTACATAGACCAACAAGTACATAGTAACCTCAGGCCTTTGAAGAAGAAACAATGAGGAGTCAGCAGTTGATGATGCAAAACCATGAGCACGAAGAGCCATTGCAAGACGAGCATGCCAAGCACGAGGAGCCTGCTTCAGACCATAAATTGCCTTGGACAGACGACAGAGATGATCAGGGCGATCCGGATCAGAGAAACCCGGAGGCTGGCGCATGTAAACCTCCTCCGCCAAGACACCATGAAGAAAAGCATTTTGAACATCAAGCTGACGAAGAAACCAACCTCGAGTAACAGCCAGAGAGAGAAGAAGTCTGATGGTAGTAGGCTTGACCACTGGACTGAAGGTGTCTTCATAGTCAAGTCCAAAACGCTGTCGAAAACCACGAGCAACCAGACGAGCCTTATAGCGCTCAATGGACCCATCAGAATGCCTGTTCACTTTGAAAACCCATTTGGAATCAATGACATTTACCCGTGATTGTGGAGGAACAAGAGTCCATGTCTGATTGCGAAGAAGCGCTTGATACTCCTGCTCCATGGCCTCTCTCCAATGAGGAATGCGCATAGCAGCTTGATACGTGCGTGGCTCAGAGGATGGATCTGCAAGAGCAGCAGACATGCACGTCGCTAACCAAGCAACTGTGCCATCATGACGTTGCTTAGGCTAAAAAATGCCACTCCGACTGCGCGTATGTGGACGTAGAGCAGCAGCAGGAGCCGGCGGAGGCGAAGGTGACGGAGACGTGACGGTCGCCGGAGATGCAGGAATCACCTCAGGCGAGCTCGGGACAGACGACTCCGGGCTGCATGGCGAAGACTGGCCCGACGACAGGGGCTCAGAGGCCATGGGCGAACCGAGAGTGGGCGAGGCCAGCTCCGGTGACACCGACCCAGACGGCCTTGGCGAGGCGAGAGCAGGCGAGGCCGGCCCTGGTGAGAAGGGCCCAGACACCCTGGGCAAGGCAGGGGCGGGCGAGGCCAGGCCTGGTGATGACTGCCCCGACGCCCTGGGCGAGACGGGGACCGAGGAGGCCGGCCCAGTCGGCGGGGTTGCAGGGCGCGACGATGGCGAAGGCAGCCCAGAAGCCAGAGGCGACCGGGCCAGGACGTCGATCGGCCGTGCATGAGCACGGAAACCGAGGCCATGCAGGGGCGCCATGTGCTCCTCATGCACAACAGAAGGTGCCGAGGATGAAGGCGATGGCGACGAAGAGGAAGATGGCACTTCCAGAATCTCCAAACGAGCCCCACGACCAGTGCCTGCACCATGGTTAGGCAACAATAGAGGAGAATATGCAACATCATCAAATTGGTCAGAAGCAACAGAGGATGAATGCATGACAGGTGGCTCGGTAGTGGACACAGGGAGTTTGGCAAAGGGAAAAACATGCTCATCAAGCACAACATCCCGAGAGATGTAGACACGATTAGTGGGCACATGAAGACATTTGTATCCTTTATGAAGAGAGCTATAACCAAGAAAAACACACTTCTTGAAACGAAACTCGAGCTTACGCTTGTTATATGGACGGAGATGGGGCCAGCAAGCACACCCAAACACCTTGAGAAAGGTGTAGTCCGGTTGTTCATTAAGGAGAACTTCAATGGGAGTCTTCATATTCAAAACACGAGTGGGAGTACGATTGATGAGAAAACATGCAGTGGTGAAAGCATCACTCCAAAAACGAAACGGAACAGATGCATGGGCCAAAAGAGTCAGACCAGCTTCAACAATGTGACGATGCTTACGTTCTACTGAACCATTCTGCTGATGTGTATGTGGACATGCTAAACGGTGAGTGATCCCAAGCGACTGAAAGAAGGAGTTGAGGTTGCGATACTCGCCACCCCAGTCCGACTGAACATGAACAATTTTGTGCTTGAGAAGGCGTTCAACATGTTTTTGGAACTGAACAAAAATGTCAAACACATCAGATTTACGTTTGATAAGATAAAGCCAGGTAAAGCGGCTGTAAGCATCAACAAAACTGATATAGTAATTATGACCACTAACAGAAGTCTGAGCAGGACCCCATACATCTGAAAACACAAGTTCTAAAGGATGTTTCACCTCACGACTGGACTCCGAAAAAGGAAGTTGATGACTCTTCCCCTGCTGACAAGCATCACACACTGCTACATCTTTATTACTAGACACACTAGGAAGCTCATGACGACACAAAACATGCCGGACAATAGGTGTGGCCGGGTGACCAAGATGAGCATGCCACTGTGACGGAGATACCCGAACTCCACTGAAGACGCGAGCGACGCCAGGATGCTCCAGACGATAGAGACCTTGGCAGAGCCGCCCACTAAGAAGAATGTCCCTCGTGCCCCGATCCTTAATAAAAAGATCAAAAGGATGAAATTCACAAAGCACATTATTATCACGAGTGAGTTTAGGAACTGAAAGAAGATTACGTGTCACAGATGGAACTCGAAGAACATTGCGAAGTTGAAGACTCCTATTGGCATGTCTAGTGAGAAGTGATGCTTGACCAATATGAGAGATGTGCATACCTGCTCCATTGGCGGTGTGGATCTTGTCGGAGCCATGATAGGGTTCACGAGTGTGAAGCTTCCCCATCTCACTGGTCAGGTGCTCTGTCGCCCCAGAGTCCATGTACCAGTGGGGATCAATGGAGTAGGACTGAGTGTGTCCCTGTGGCTTCTGCAGCGGCGGACGATCAGCCATGGCGACCTGACGAGCAAAGTTGCGTGTATCCTTCCCGTCATTACCGAGACCAAGAAAACCCCGCTGGAAGCGCTTGTGACACTTCGAGGCCCAGTGCCCATCGCGACCACAAAGCTGGCACACACGTGGATGGTAGCGTCGCAGTAGGAGGAGGGGCCGAGGCGGGTGGTGGTGACTGCCCCGAAGGAGCCCTGGATGAAGCAGAGGAGCGACCACCCTTGGTGGCGGCGTTTGCCGAGAGGGCACCGTTGCCCCTGGATCGGCGCGTCTCGACTCGTTGCTCAGTAAGCAGGAGGCGTGAAAAGACCTCGTGTGCTGGCATGGGCGTGGAGTTGCCCCTCTCATTGATGATCTCGACTAGGGCGTCATACTCCTCATCAAGACCATTGACAATAAACGAGTTGAACTCGGAGTCGGTGAGGGGCTGTCCAATGGAGGCCAGCGTGTCAGCGAGACTCTTGACTTTGTTGTAGAACTCAGTGGCGGTGGAGTCAAGCTTCTGACACTCCCCAAGTTGGCGACGGAGCCCAGATACACGAGCCTGTGACTGTGCCGCAAACGAGCGCTCAAGAATAGTCCATGCCTCGTGGGACGTCTTGGCGAAGACAACAAGCCCAGCAACGGCCGGAGAGAGCGACCCCTGGATGGAGGAGAGGTTCGCCTGATCCTGCCCTGTCCAGACACGGTGAGCCAGATTATAGACCGGACCGTGCACGCTGTCAACCAGCGCAGGAGGGCAAGGGAGAGAGCCGTCGACATAGCCAAGCAGATAGTGACTCCCAAGAAGCGGAAGAACCTGTGCGCGCCAGAAGATGTAATTGTCCGACGACAACTTGATGGTGATGAGATGGCCGAAGTGAAACGGCGGCGGCGGCTGCGATCCCATCGAGGAGACTGGCTGAGGTGAGACCACCGTGGAGACAGTCAGAGGGGCAGCCGGCGCGGTGACAGAGGGCGCGATGGCCGAGGTTGACGCCGCGAAGCCTGCCAGCGCGACGTCCTCCGCCACCAGCGGCGCAGTGGCCGAGGGCGCGACAGCCACGGTTGACGGGGCGGCGGTGTGGGCCACAAGCGCCTGCCCGGGCGAAGTAGCAGCCGGCGGGAGCGCGAAGAGGGAGCCGACGCTCCGTGTCCCGATCGGCGCCTGAAGGGAGGCGGCATCTAGCGGCCTCGAGAGAAGTGCCGCGAGGGAGGCCGGCAGAAAACCGGTGGCGGTGGAGCCGGACGCAGCGGCGGACGTCATAGCAGTCGAGCGACGGCGACGGCGGGCGCGGCAGCGGCGGCGGTGGCGGCGGCGGCGGCGATTTAGGGTTTTTAGGCGGAAGCGGACGTAACCTAGCGTGATACCATGTAAGACAATAGGCTTTGGGGGGAACCGGCACAACCCTCTAGGGGTGGCCTATCACATATATATATAATGAGGTGGTATACAACGTTACAATATATACATGTAAATATAGTCTAACACCCATATCCAGCCCAAATATAGGGCGGATATGAAGGCGCCCGGGCGTGTCCGGGCACGCCTAGTGGAACCCAGTATAGAGTTCGGATGCTGATTTAATTAGTTGAAACATGTCCATTATTAACTGATGGTGTCTATCTCTACATGTGTCAATGTTAATATTGCACTGGTCCTTGTTGCTCTGTTGGCGTTAGTTACCTTCTTGTCACATACTCCTTCCATCCCACAATATAAGATGTTTGTGTAAGCTAACATTGCTTGCAAAAATGTCTTACATTATGGGACGGAGGGAGTAATAAGAAGGTGAATTCTTATACACTTTTAAGTCATGTTAATAACTATTCAGGGGGGCATATTCGTTTCATGAAATATCATTCACGTTGTACTGGGTCAGTTTCTAGCTACCATTTCTATACGCATTATCTGTGTGTTGGCGCCAGTAGTTTCACGACTTGTTATTCTTATTCAAGTGGGCGAACTAAGTCATTTTTATTCAGTTTGCGTTCTGCTATGCCAAAGCCGGCAATATGAGCATCACTGCACACTTTTCACCACTCCACTCCCTCCCATGCAAAATCATCCTCTCAGCTCTCACACGTCCACGGGGAATTTTCCAATCGACACTTCATTTCGTTGCTACTCCCTCCATTTCAAAATAGATGACCCAACTTTACACGCACATGCTCCACAGCAAATCCAACTGCATTCTCTTGTCAATTTAGGACCGGTAAGTAGGTGCCAATGAGTCTGAGTGAGTGGTAAACAGTATAGAGCTCGGACGCTAATCAAGCTGATTTAACTAGTAGATGTCTGGATTAAACCTGTCCATTATTGATCCCCGCTCCTTGATGATGTCGATCTCCACATCCACAAATGTAAACGTGTCAACGTTAATATTGCACCGATCCTTACTGTTTTGTTGGCTTTAGTTAACTTTTTGTCATATAATAAAAACGTGATCTCGTTATACAATTTGGGTTATGTCAATTAATAGTTTGGAAAGCCTACAAGCCCTCTTATAGTTAACTAAAAGGTTGTTGAACATTTTTAACAACCGACTGTTTGACATTCCCATGCTGTACATCACTGATTATGTACAACTTGGTACAAAATTGGTCTGATATTAAAATGTCTGTGAGGGTCCTTTGTGCTACTACTATAATTTCATTCATGAATTCTGCACATAGATTTTTCATCATGCTATAAAATTGTTTGTGCCTGAATCTGTTTGCCGTTGCTAGTCCGAAGTCGATTATTACTGGTGTGTTCGGGATTCTATTTTTGTCATCTAAAATATGTGTTAATTCTGATACAGCGTAAAGAGCTATGTGAGCCCTCCTGGAAGGGGCTTCGGTTGGACCTCTGACTGAGCTCCCCATAGACTTCCCCAAGGTAAACACGAATTTGCTTTTGTTGTTGCTGCAAATGTCCCTGTCTTGTAGAGAATAGTTTATGAGCAAACCCTGTGGTAACAAAACCATATGTCATGGGAGTGTGACATGTACTGTTTGTGAATGCTTGTGATTGGATTGTTGGATATCTGATGATTATATGTCTTTATCCATCATTGTCTGGTTGTTCTTGCAAGCATTATTAGTTAGGTTGTGTAGGTGCCAAATTCTGCTTTTGGATTAGTCTATTGTTCTCCTGAGACCCTCCTTTTTCCTACATTGTCTGCTGTTTGGATGGGCCGCTATTATTATAGTCTTTTAATTGATGCTACCTATATTGACAGTTTGTATCTGGGCCCTTCGCGGTGGGGTTTGGACCTTGTGTCTGGGTTATTGTTATTGAACTTTGGGCTTGGTCATGGACTTTTTGGGCCTTCATTTTTGTTGGTGGTTCTGAATTTGTGTACCTACAGTTCTACAAAATTGATATGACTGATTGTTTTGTTACTTGGACAACCAGCTTTGTGGGTGTGCGTAGAGCTTTGCTTCTAGTTTGTTGCTGCTCAATGCTCACATTCGTTTCTCATCCCTGCTATTTATGTTGGCTGACATAACTTGCCTGTTGCTCTTGTGCGACCATCATCCTCGTGACAGGGTTTGTCGGAACCACCATCGCCTTAGGGTGCTTCTGCGGTGTCGCCATCATCGCCAAGCGCAGGGAGTACCTGTACCTCGGTGGCCTGCCTGCCGCCGCTTCACTAGATGGAAGTTTGATATATGTGCACAGTGCACTCCAGATGCAAAATTAAACCGTTATGATATAACATTCAACTTGCAACTTCATAATTGGATTCCTTTTACGTCATGATAAGAAAATCTGAGGTTAACACATTTTGTATCGCAACCTCGCGAAATAGACTTTTGCCACACTTTACAAACCGACAGAAGGTGATGAGAAATCCTACTACAAAGTAGGTCAAAATAAAAACAACATCCGGCCGAGTAGCGAGAATGCCACCAACTCAAAAGTGGAGCAAGAGTACAATGGTTGATAAAATAGTCTTACCTTAAGTCTTGCATGTAATTTAGAGATGACAAAAAAAATGTCTACAATGGGTCATCCCTTAGCTTTATCTTCAATAACTAGCTATTTCTAAAAACATGGTGAGACATATTGTGCTAAGAGATCATCTCTTGTCTTCTCTTAAATAAGATAAAACAAGCCTTTTTTTATGAGTTCTCTCTCCTCCACCTCATCATTTATCCTACATGGCACTCCTAAGATAGCACCATTGTACATGCCCTGAGAAGCCACACCCAAGAATAGGCAACCCAATACTAGCGACCAGGAGCGAAACCGCCGGCTGCCTGCCCTCTTGCTCAGGGCAACAAAATGTTTTTGCAGAACACAAGCAAGCATTCTTTCCAAAGCACATGCAGAACACAAAATAAGCATTCTTTCCAAAGCACATGCAGAACACGATACTCCATCACGTGTGCTTTTGCAAAACACAAATAAGATTCTTTTCAAAGCACATGCATGTTTTCTTTTATTTAGTTTTTTTGCAGAATATTTTCCTTTTCTTTTCAGACTCTTTAATCAAATCTGTCCCAAACAACTGACGGTCTCCAACTTCGTCCCACAATAATGGTGTCCTGCACCTCCTTCCGTACAAAGCTTTGAAGGGGCTCATCATCGAACTGGATTGATAACTGTTGTTGTAAGAGAACTCCGCATATGGCAAATTGTCATCCCAACTAGATCCATAATCTAGCGCACAAGCTCTCAGCATGTCCTCCAGAATCTGATTGACTCTCTCAGTCTGTTCATCTGTCTGCGGATGAAAAGCTGTACTGAACTCTAGCCTGGTACCCAAAGTTTCATGCAACTGATTCCAGAACTTTGAGGTAAACTGGGTTCCTCTACCTGATACGATGCTCCTCGGAACTCCATGCAGACATACGATCCTGGTCATGTGTATCTTTGCCAACTTAGCACTGGTGTAAGTGGTCTTCACTGGGATGAAATGTGCTACCTTCATCAATCGATCGACTACAACCTAAATCGAGTCATAGCCTGAACGAGTCCTGGGCAATCCCGTGATAAAATCCATGCCTAACTTATCTCACTTCCATTCGGTTATCGGCAATGGCTGTAGCAATCCTGCTGGCTTCTGATGCTCTGCCTTCACTCTCTAACATAAATCACATACTGCTACATACTCCGCAATATCTTTTTTCATTCCGGTCCACCAGAAAGTGTCCTTCAAATCCAGATACATCTTTGTATTTCCTGGGTGAATCGAGTATGGTGAATCATGGGCCTCCTGCAGAATCAACTTCCTGATCTCCGTGTCATTAGGCACATAAACGTGGTCCTCAAACCATAGGGTATCGTGCTCATCCTCACGAAATCCTTTAGCTTTTCCTTTGCTCATCCTCTCCTTTATCTCAGCAATCTCCTTGTCAGTCTTCTGAGCATCTCTGATCTTATCCATCAAAGTCGACTGAATCTCCAATGCTGCTACGTAGCCTCTCGGAACTATCTCCAAACATAGCTCGTGAAGATCCTCGGCTAACTCCTTCGGTAACTCTCTGGTCAGGAGTGTGTTGACATGGCTCTTGCGGCTCAACGCATCGGCTACTACGTTAGCCTTTCCGGGGTGATAATGCAATCTCATATCATAATCCTTGATGAGCTCCAATCATGTCCTTTGCTTGAGATTCAACTCTTTCTCTGTCAAAATGTACTTCAAACTCTTATGATCCGTGTACACCTCACAATGTTTTCCGATGAGAAAATGTCTCCAAGTCTTCAATGCATGTACTACGGCTGCTAACTCCAAATCATGTGTAGCATAATTCAACTCATGGGGCTTAAGCTGTCGTGAGGCATATGAAACAACTCTTCCCTCCTGCATAAGCACTACTCCAAGTCCTCGATGTGAAATGCCGCAATACACTTCATAATCCTTGCGCTGATCTGGCAGAATCAACACCGGTGATGTAACCAAACATTTCTTCAACTCCTGGAAACTGGCCTCATATTCCTCAGTCCATTTGAATTTGGTGTCCTTCTTCAACAACTCCGTCATGGGCTTTGCAATCTTTGAGAAATTCTCAATGAACCTCCGGTAGTATCCTGCAAGTCCAAGAAAACTCCGGATCTCTCCAACTGTCGTTGGGGCTTCCCAATTTATCACAGTAACAATTTTGGTGGGGTCTACTGCTATTCCTTCTCCGGATATAACATGTCCGAGGAATCCAACTTCCTTCAACAAAAATTCGCACTTGCTGAACTTGGCATATAACTGATGTTCTCTGAGCTTCCCAAGTACCAAACGCAAATGTTCCTTATGCTCCTCTTTATTCTTTAAGTAGACCAGAATATCATCAATGAACACCACGATGAACTTATCCAGAAACTCCATAAACACCTTGTTCATCATGCTCATGAAATATGAAGGTGCGTTAGTCAGACCAAATGACATAACGGTATACTGATACAGCCCGTACCTGGTGGTAAAAGCTGTCTTAGGTATATCCTGCTCTCGAATCTTCAACTGGTGGTATCCTGATGGCAGATCGATCTTGGAAAATACCTTAGCTCCTTGCAATTGGTCAAACAAATCATTGATCATCGACAGTGGGTACTTGTTCTTGATTGTCACTTTATTCAATCCTCGATAATCAACAACCATCCTTAATGATCCATCCTTCTTCTCCACTAGAAGCACTGCTAATCCCCAAGGTGAAGAACTTGGGCGAATATAACCTTTATGCCGTAACTCCTTAATCTGCTTCTTAATTTCCTCCAAATCTTGTGCGGGCATCCTGTACGGTCTCTTATAAATTGGCCCTGTGCTGACAAAAGCTCAATCAAAAACTCAATGTCTCTATCGGGTGGCAGCCTGGCAACTCTTCTGGAAAAACATCGGGGAAATCCTTCACCACTGGTACTTCCTCCTGTACAACTCCTGATAAGGAATTCACTTGGGTCCTCTTCGGCTCATGCCGGGATACATACTTGATCCTTCTTCTTCTGGGGTGGTAAGCAAAAATGACTTACTGACGCAATCGATGTTTCCTCCATACATCGATAGCCAATCCATATCCAGAATCACATCCAAACCTTGCAACTCCAAAACTATCAAACCTGAAGAAAAACATGTCTACCTATGGCCAATGGCACTTGAAAACATCCTTGACTAGCCATATACTCCGCTCCTGGTGAGCTTACTAACATAGGTGTTCTAAGAACTTTGGTGGGCAGTTTATACTTATCCACAAATCCTCTTGATATGTATGAATGTGATGCACCAGTATCAAAAAGAACGATTGCAGTAAATGACTTAACCAAAAACTTATCTATTACTGCATCTGGTTGGGCTTCAACCTCCTCCACGCTAACATGGTTCACCTGCCCCTTGTTGAAAGGGTTCGGATTCTTCCCAGAGCTTCCATTGCCATTTCCATTCTTCGCTTCAGGACATTCGATGGCATAATGTCCAGTCTTCTGGCATTTGAAACAGGTAATGTGGCTTAGATCCCTCTTGGCTGGGGTTGATGGGTTGGTACGATTCTGTCAGTTGCTTCCTCCATTCTCATTGCCATTCTTGGGGCCACTATGGTTGTGCGAACTACCTCCTCCATGGGTATGCTAAAAAGGTCCTCCCGTGTTCGGGGTAAAACGAGGCTTCTGCTGAGCTCCAGAATTGTACTTCCCTTGTCCATACTTCCTGTTGCGGCTGTCGATCTGCTGCTGCTTCCCTTCAATCATGAGAGCACGATCTACCAACTCCTGGTAGTTGTTGAAGGTTTCTACCATCAACTGGATGCCCAGTTCATCATTCAGTCCTTCCAGAAATTTCTCCTGCTTAGCTGCATCTGTAGCAACGTCATCTGGGGCATAACGTGCTAGCTTACTAAAGTCATCCACATACTGGCCAACAGTACGTCCTCCTTGGCGCAAGTTACGAAACTCACACTTCTTCACGGCCATAGCTCCTGCTGAAACATGAGCAGTACGGAAAGCCTGCTGGAACTGATCCCACGTGACAGTGTCGATAGGATAAGTGGTTGTTAAATTCTCCCACCATGATGTTGCGGGTCCATCAAGCTAATGTGCGGCAAAACGCACCTTCTCTGCATCTGTGCATCCTGAAGTGGTTAACCCCCTTCCCATCTTGTGGAGCCAATCATCTGCAACTATTGGCTCGGTGCTACTGGAGAACACCGGCGGATTAAGCCTCAAGAAACAAGCTAAGTGATCAACAGGTGGTGGTGGTGGTGGGTTGTTGTTGTTGTTGTTGTTGTTCCCCTGATTCTGATTCTGGACTAGGATCTGCATCAATGCATTCTGCTGCTGGATCAACTGAGTGAGCTCCGGTGGGAAAGCAAATCCATTGTCACGTCTCGAAGGCATCTGAGGGTTTAGAAAAGATGAGAATACAGAATAGAATGAGGTCTAGAGAGAAAATACTACCCATATGCACATGAGACAAATGCAAACAATTTCACTTCAATCAAATCAAACAAGGGCATACAACGGTCTAACTATCGTTAAAAAAGTGCTCAGACTATACTATATACATGGGGGAATACTACTACTATTATGGTGGTCGACTAGAAAAATTGTTCGGTCAAAGACTCCATGATATCGGCTCCAGCTTCATCAACAAAGTCATCATCGCTATTGTCTGGGTCCGAGTCGGTGTCGTCGATGATGATGTAGTTCTCTAGACAAGTGCAATCATCGTCTTCTCCTCTAGTCGCGAGAAATCTCATAAACACCTTTAGCTTCTTCCTCGGATCTGCATTCTTCTCCACAAGAGTTGCTATTTCCTCCTCATAACCATCACATGTAGACTTGAGTTCTTCTTCCAGCTCCGTGATCTTGGTCAATGCCTTCTCCAGATCTATCATGCCTGCGCACATCTGGTTCTCCTGGCGATGAATGTGCTGGTTTGACTCGTGGATGAAAGCTGAAATTGATCTATCCTTTCTGGTGCTGATCATTTCCCATTGCTCATCTCGGCACCCACAAATCTGATAGATAGTATCCTTAAGATCCTTGTGGTAAATTTCTCCAATGCGTCCCATTGTGATGTGGGCTGCCATGTTCAGGTACTTACTGACTTCCTTCAAGTGGCGTCCAAAAGGTGTATCTTCATCCGGTTGCGTGAACTTGTTCCTTGCATCCGCCATTCCTAAAAGAGTAGAAAAGATGAGGAGTCCGAAATGAGAAGAGAGAGAGTAGTGATCTAGGGCTTTAGCTTAGTGGTCGTGTCCTATTGTCAGCATGTGCTCTGCTACAATTTTGTAGCGACCAGACCTCAAACAGTCTGATCTCTGTGCATCAGTGTCATCCCTGGATTGGTAATGCTGACACGCACAGTACTTGAAGGATTTATAATAGAGTAGCAACCACACACTTATTACATCAAATGTCTCAAAAGAGAACTTATTACAATAAATATGGCTTAAGGCCATCTAATAACGATAACAGCGGAAGGCTTGGAAGATAAGCGAGTCCATCAACTCTAATGACATCACTGAGTATAAGACCACGACCTAAGGCACCTTACTCGTCGTCTGAAAAATCTACAACATGAACGTTGCAGCCCGAAAACGGGCCAGCACATGGAATATGCTGGCAATGTAA
This sequence comes from Triticum aestivum, assembly GCF_018294505.1. Lineage (NCBI taxonomy): Eukaryota > Viridiplantae > Streptophyta > Magnoliopsida > Poales > Poaceae > Triticum > Triticum aestivum. The sequence goes on along the minus strand of NC_057801.1, from coordinate 800,997,471 downwards.
CACATAGAGAGTAATGAACAGAATAATGCTATACTACATGCATATATGGCTGGTGGAAAGCTCTATGGTTATAGTTTTACATAAAACCAATTTTTCCCTACTGCAAAGGAATAAATTTTATTTAACTATCATGGTGGTTGTTAAACATTGAGAAGGTTCCTCCAACTCAATCCCAATTAAGCATCATCATTAAACCCAACAAATTAATTTAAAGTAACATGATGAGATTCACATGATAATCGAGGTACTAGATACTCAAAACGTCCATAACCGGGGACACGGCTAACCATGATTAGTTTATACACTCTGCAGAGGTTTGCGCATTTTTCCCCACAAGATTCGATCTCCTCCGCTGGATTTCTTGCACAACATGGTGTTTGAGAAACGGATGACCGAGACACAGTCTTTCAGAAGCATAAACTCCCTACTCCATGTAGACAGTTACACCTACTTTTCCCTACATCTGCTAGTCTACCTCTTCAAGAGTTCACACAACTTAATCAACTATGCTAGAGCCCATAGTAGCTTGTGACTGCACACGGAAGTTTCTAGCATGAATAATCTCATGATCCCTTTGAGTCTGGGTGGCGGTCCATAGGAGAATCACATGGTACCCCGGGATTTCCAAAAATACAGGCAACACTGGGTTCCCCAGGTGCCTCAATCCACCCAGATGTGAGTTTAAGTTGCCACCTTAAGTAAACTATTAAATATCACTCTCACATCTGTCATGAACAAGTAAAACTCAAATAAGAGATCTAACCAGAAAGTTCAACTTAAGAACTCCGGTTTGCAAAAAGAATCAAATCAAACGAAGCAACGAAGGTTAAACGGCGAAAGAACAAGCTTCGTTTACTAATCTCAACCTAAGTCAAATTTTACAGTAGCAAAAACTTGTTTGAGTTGGTTAAACGGAAAGAGGGTTTCGAGACAAAACTTAGGCGCTTGAATCGCCTGATTCCAATAAACGAGCGAAAAGTTATACTAGAACAAAAATCGAATCAAGAATCGCGATCAGAAATAATCACGGAAAATCCGAGAAAAAGAAAAATGAACGAACAGGCTAACGAACGAACGTTCGCTGTCTGCAACAAAAAGACGAAAACCGTTCGTTAAAACGAACAAACGAAAAAGCGTTCGCTAAATAACTAAACCAGAAAAAAAACTAAAAAACGGATCTATTAAAAAAACGGATCTAGGGTTTTCGTAAAAAAACCAATCGGTTTTTCTCGCGAGAACCGAGGCGGCGACGGCTACCTTCGGCGGGTCAACGGCGGTGGCGGCGGTCGGCTCCGGCGGGGCGGGTGGCTCCGGCGGCGGCGGCGCGGATCGAGGGCGACGGCGGCGCTAGGGTTTGGCGGTGGCGCGGGCTGGGCTGCGGCGGCGGTGGGCTTCGGGGGCAGGGGGGTCCGGCTTATAAAGCGCCCCGGGCGGTGTCCGGGTCGGGTACGGCCCGACTAGGTCGGTTGACTTTTTTTTAAAATAAAATAAAAATTACGCGCAGAAAAACGATTAAAAGAAAACTAAACAGACTCCAAAAATCTCGAAATAAATTTCTTCCGTCTTCTAAAATCGAGCCGGACAAGATGAACATTAATTTGGGGCCTAAATGCGAATTTAAAGTACGCGCATTTTTCCTAATTCAAAGAAAATAGTCAAAAACTCCGAAATAAAATCTGATTTAATTTTTTTATTAAATCCTCAATATTTTTTTATTTTGAGAAAGTCATTTTATTCCCTCTCTCATATTTTCATAATAGAAATAATTGAAGATAAAATAAATAAAATCAAATGATCCTATTTGCAAAAATTGAGAAAACTCAAATATGAAAATAACGAAATCCTCAACTCTCTCCGTGGGTCCTTGAGTTGCGTAGAATTTTTAGGATCAAACCAAAATGCAATAAAATATGATATGCAATGATGATTTAATGTATAACATTCCAAATTGAAAATATGGGATGTTACAGGAAATCAACCCGTGAGAGAGATACGTCTGGAGCAAGCTTCCGAGTTGTAAATCTAATCTTATGAAAGCAACGACAAAGCTTATCCGGTTCCTACCATGGTCCTTTTTCCTTGAGAAAAAGCAGAGAAACAAAATGTGTTCTTTCACGGTGGACGTGGAAACCAAAGGGTGCAGCAACAAGTGGTTGCAAAATGCACAGCAGCAAGTAGCTAGTAGCCGTACAGCGACCAATCAGTTGTTGCGGTTGCTTTTCCAGCCATCTAATCGAAAGCCTTTGAATCTTCTTCCCCTGACAGCGACGGAGGAAGCACACACGTCGGGCTGCGAACTGCAGTTGCCTTCTCGCTGTTCCCTTGTGTGCGCTGTTGCCGTCACGGACAGCCAGCCAGCCAGCCAGCCAGTAGCCACTGAGGTCCGAAAGCTCATCGCTGGGAGTCGGATTAGCGTACCAATGTCACAAGCAAACCAAGTGCAGTGCAATCGTGGTGCAAGTTCGTCATCTCATGTGCCGTGCCAATAATGGCGCCGACGGCGAGGTCACTTGCCTGCCTGTACGATATCATCATTGTTAACTCATTTTCGATCGATCACGGGCAACCACCACACTAATTGGGGAGGCAAGATCAATTAGTTAATGGATTAGACGTCCGCGTATATAGATCGTGTATTGATCGAATGGTACTTATATGTGACACGTTGTTTTCATATATAGCTGCAGGCATCAAGAATGAAGAATCGTTCTTCGCTAGCAGGCTTATCGTGCTCGTGTCTTTTTATGGAAGAAGCTGGGCTATCTTTGTAGGCGGCTGCTACGCATCATCCGGTTGATGCCAGCAAAAAGTAAACCGCTTCGTGAGCCCTTAGAGCATCTCCAGCCGTTGGCCTCCAGGGGCGCCTAAAATCGCCGCTTGGAAGTAACCCGGCGCAAAAAATGGGCCTGGGACCGAGTCCCCAGCCGCCGCCCCACGGGTTCAAAAAATAAAAATATATAGCAAATTTAGGCAAAATTCGGCAAAGTTCGGCTAAACACGACAAATTTCGGCAAACTTGGGCATACATAGCGAATATATAAACTAATCTAAAAAAAACTGGCTGAACGCCGAGTAGTCGCCGTCGTCGCCGCCATCGTCGGCCTTCTCCTCCTTTACGCGGGCGCCCCTGCTGGAACCCTCCTCGGCGTCGCCATGGCGGACTGGTGGTGGTGGCGGCGCGTCGTCGTCGTCGCTATGGTCGATGACGATGACTCCCCCTTTGTCACGGCCTCGGCGGCGCTGCGCGAAGCGCCGCAGGGCGGCGCACTGGCGCTCCCTCGCCATCTCCAGGGAGTCCTGGCGTGCTCATTCAAGGGCCGCGTCGTCGTCGAGCTCTACCTCGCCGGGCTCCGTTTTCACGGCGGGGAGCCTCGGCTCCGTCTTCACCGGCGCGAGCCCCGGCTCCGTCTTTGGCTTGACGAAGCGTGGAGGAGGAGCCGACGAGGAGGCGCGCTGGCCGCCCTCGTTGATGACGATGTCGGCGTTGCGAGTGCGCCGGCCGAGCGGCGTCTCCGCCGCTGGCTCGGCCTTGACGCCGAGCAGCGTCGGAGTGCCGGAGGAGTGGGAGGAAAAGCGCGAGGAGGAAGAAGAGGAGGAGTCGAACCTCCTTAGCGCCCATTACCCGTCGCGTCAGCAGTGCGTCGGGGCGGCCGCCCTCGCCGGGGGGTACGTCAACAGCGGGTTGTTGCCGCCCTCGAGGTACATCAGCACGTCCTCAAGTGTGCGACCGGGGGCGCCCCACCACAGGTGGCGCCCCTCGCTGTTCTTCAGGCCGCCGACCACGACCGCGCCGTTGGTGTACGCCAGCCGCTGCTGCTGATGGCGCTTGAAGTACGCCGCCCAAGCCGCGTGGTTATCGGCGGCGTACTAGGGGAGGGAGAACTGGGCGTCGGTGAGGGAGGCGCGCACGACCTCGACCTCATCGGCGAAGTAAGAGGGTTTAGCCATGGCGTCGGGCAACGGGGGAATGGGCACTCCCCCATTGCTGAGCCTCCAGCCCGCCGGCCCAGCGCGCATGTCCGACGGCGCCGGGATGTTCGCGTGGAACATGAGCCACGACTCCTATTCGCGGAGCGTGTGGCGGCCGAAGCCGTTGGCCGCCGCCTCGTCTCCGGGGAAACAATCGGCCATCAGGAAAGGGGAGGGAGATGGAGAGGCTGGGCGGCGGCTCACGGGAGAGGGAGGGCTGGGGGAGGGCTCGGCGGCGGCGCTCGGGAGAGGTAGCGCTCATCAGAGGCGAGCGAGACCATATATAGCCGCGCCGCACCCGTGTGTACGCGTCCGGGGGAGGGGAGGCGTCAGCGCGCCGTCCCGTGACGCGTCGCCCGTGAGGAATCAATGGCAAAGCTGACCGGCGGCAGCCTTGCCATTGATTCCCCGCGGGAAACCGAGACGTTGGGAGAAGACGAGGCGGTGTCGCTGACGTGGCTGGCCTGCGGCTCTTTCGCGCCAAAACGATTCGCCCGGTGCCCCCGAGCGCCCGCCAGCACGCCGGGTTCGGGTTGGGTCCGCCGGCGCCAATTCCAGCCCGAGCCGGCGAAAAATGGGCCTCTAGGGACGCGAATGGGCCGATTTTTTAACGCCGACGGCCGAAAAGTTGCCTGGGGGGCCTTGCTGGGGGCGCGGCTGGAGATGCTCTTAGATTAGACGCTTTTCAGATGTGGGATTTGTCGACCAGTTTGTTCGGGTGAGTCATTAGGCCATGTGTTCACACCTAACGGGCCGTAGTCCCGGCCGAGAAAACTGTGTTGACACTTCACACATCACGTGGGCATTGGTCTAGGCAGGACAAGTATACGCTGCACCTAGCTAGCTACTTTTTTTAGAGCTACCTTTTACATTGCTGCAGCAAACCCATGTAACAAAAAGCTAGGTTTTGGTAAATGTCAAAAAAGAGAGCTAGGTTATATACTATTATTGTGGCATCACTACGCGTGAGCTGCGGTCCACGGAGAAGAAAAGCATGCGCGTCGGTCGGCTGATCTTTTGCACGAGTCGTTGGGTCGGCATGATCGAGCGACCAGCGTTACAGCTCCCTTTGCAGCACGACATATGTTGCACCACACCTTGCAACATCACACGTGTTGCGAAGACCCATTGCAACATGACTTATGTGGCGAAGACCTTTGCAGCCTTTTTGTAGAATCCCGTGACCGCCTCTTAGCAAGCACGGCCAAAGACGGTTGTGGTCGGTATTGCGTCTCTCCTTCGCAACACGAAGCCCTTTGTCGGCGCTCCCAACATCCACGAGTGGCCATTGTGTGCTTCGACGGCCGTGGTGATGCTACGAGCATAGGTCGGCTGCTCCCCTGATGCTGCGACGGCGTGCGTCGATGGCCATGGTGGATGTTGCGATGGCCGCACTACTGCTTCGATGATGCCGCGGCAACGTGCTTTGACAGTCGTGGCAATGATGTTGCGACAACATGCTTTAACGGGCGCGGCAATGTCATGACAATGTTCTTCAAATGGCCATGGTTTGCTTCGATGACATGCGTTGACGGTCGCGGTGATGCTACAACGACAGCCTGACTGCTTCGATGATGTTGCAACGACATGCTTTGAGGGTGACTGCAGATGCTTTGGCCGCCGCCGCCGCGGTAAGCTTCGAACGATTGCGATGCTGCTGCGATGATGTGCTTCGATGACCGCGATGATGCTGTGCGACGGAGGCCCGGCTACTTCCACGATGCTGCAAAGGCGTGCTTCCTTGCCATGGCAGTGCTACGATCGATGTTCGCACGTCTGCTTCGATGATGCTACAACAGCCGTTTGTCTGCTGATGATGCTGCGATAACATGCTTCACATCGGCGGCGGCGGCGGCGGCAACGTTAAGGAGGCGACTCAAAGCATGCATTGCTGGCGAGAGTGTTTCGTATGCAGCAGCGATGCCCAACTGGCGCTAGGCAAAAGAAATGGTCTGTCCCAAATCCGTGTAAAGCTAACTTGCTCGGGATGGTTAATGCATGCAGCATGCCGAGCTATGCAGTCAACTCACTAAAGAGAATCCCTAAAAAAACTTAGTTAAGAGAAATAAAGCACGTGAAAGGCAGATGAGAGAGAGAGAGAGAGAGAGAGAGGGGCAGCAGCAGCAGTAGCGTGTAGGCGTGAGCTACATAGCGCATGCATGTGCGCGGGGTAAACAACAACAACAGCGGCCCCAGTCCTACGTGGACACACCAAAGTAACAGCCGTGGGAACGTTTATCACGGAAGGAACGAACGTGGAATGAGCCAGGTTCACAGGCACGTGGCGGCTAGGGGAGGTGGGCTGAAATCAGCCGGATGATTACAAACGTTTTCCATCTTTGTACTCTTCGAAACGTAGCTGCGGTACATACATGGTAGGTAGGTATGTCTTTTGTTCGGGCACGGCCGGGACTGCCGGCCGGACTAATGCATGATAGCCACTGCTAGAGCCTCGCGCTCTCGCGGACTGCAGCCATGACATGATCCACGTCGATCGACCGATCCGATCCATCCGGCGGAATCTATATTTGGTGTGACATGCATATACTCCTGTATGCTGGAATGGAAATCTCCTTCTAATTAATCTGTTGCAAGTTGCTCGACTCGCATACTTTTCTCAAGCTTTCGCCAGCCTAAGCAAGCAAGCATACGAATCTATCTTAAAAAATAAAGCAAGAATATTAGTTTCCAAACTTTGTATTTTAAGTTTTTAACCAGCTGAGGTTGTCGGTGATAAACAATTCAAGAATATTTAACACTCCCTCGCACTCTGACGTCCAGAGCGTCCAGAAATACAAGTAGTAGTACTACAGGGGAAGAAGTGGAGGAGGGAGGCGAAGCCCAAAAGGTCAACGAAACGACAACCAAACCGACGGATATCGGAGTTCGTTCCCTCCCATGACGCAGACGCAGGGGCAGTGCACCCTTGGGCTTCCGAGTTGAGAAAATGCTCGCCCGCTGCATATGGCCAGCTCGAACGGGGGACGTCACCCTCTATTCCATCCGTGACAGGAACGGCGCAACCACCGGGCTTCCGGGCGCGCGTTGGCTCCTCCCATTGGCCGCCGGGCATGTGCCACGGAAATTTTCCTCCGGCCACTTTCTTGGTGGCCGAGAGCTCGCAACTTGCGGAGCGTGCGTCCGGGTCAGGTCAGAGGGAGACCGGGTCGGGTGCGCGCTCACGACCGAAGAAGAAGAAGAAGGAGAAGAAGAATAATCTTCCGGTTCCAATGGATAGAAGGTCTACTCCACGATGCCCAACTACCCGGCCACATGGTACCTTCCTGGATGCTCTATGGGACCAAAAACACGTGCGTGGCGGCTATGGTTCGAATGGCTCAACGATGCAGCACGTTGGCATTTCCTAACATCATTTGCGAGATAGGACAGCAGATTTATTTCCTGGAAACTGAAGACGTCTGTACGCATACATATATATGATCTTTCTTGGGAATGTCAACTTGACAGGAGGACATCAATAAGTCTTTGCATGTTTTTCTTCTTCATCAATATTAATATTGAAGTCGTACGTCCAGCCAATTTCAGCAGTAGAAAATGCTCCTTGCACACATGCATGCACTTGGTATTGACAAAACCAATTTGACATCATCTTTTTAGCATGTATCACATGCAAATTCTATTCCAATAAGATTAGCTCCAACAGTACGTTCAGCCAACCTTCAATCGATTGATATATAGCGGCGTGCACCCAGCATGGGTTGAGCAAGCCTCTTTTCTTCAGCCGTGCGGGGATTTCTGAGAGCTCAGCACATCTCCAGGTTTTCCTTCTACCAAAGGTAAGCAGTAGCCTCGCTGTTCACATCGTCTCTTGAATTCTTGTTTCCTTGCCTGGCCAATCGTGGCATAGAACCAAACGTGCCCGTAGAGCGGACGAGGAGAAGCATGGACAACAACAGGCAGCCGGGCCACCATAGAAACTGCTGCTGTGCTGCGGGACAGATGCGCCAAGCAATTCTTCTTGTGATTTTTGCAATCGATTCCATTATGTGCTATTTCATTCTCCAGTGACTTTCTCGTCTTTTTGATCGACGAACTGTTATGTAGTGCGTGTTTGGATGAGTGTCTGCGACAGCCATACCAAAATTTGGCCATTGACCAGACACAAGGTTCGTGTTTGCATACCCGTCAAATTTTGGCATGCTTTGGCCGGCCTGCCCATCCTTCATTTTTGAGGTCTGCGCCGGCCGATTCCTGGGCAGCCAAATCGATCGCCAAGATTTGGCCGGCCTATGTCTTTGGCAGGGCAGCGACAGCAAACCAAACCTACCCGCAGTTCTTCCTTGGGCTCCCAAAGGCCAGTGTGGATTGCCTCTTGGCATGCATGGCAACCACATATCGATGACGCCGGACTATACTCCTGATGGGGCTATCTAGCTATCCCCCTGTGTGGCTGTGACCCAAACGAGGCAGGGCCTAGGGGTCAGACACATTCATGGGGGTGTTTGGTTCCACCGCTGCTCTGCGCGCAAGGGAGAGGAAGGTGGTCATGGCATCCTCCATGCTCCGGATGAGCTTGCCCAGGGACTGGAGGTGCTCGCCGAGCTCGAGGTCGGCCCGTCTCCCCCCTCCGCCAGGCCGGCTGGGGTCGGGCACGGCCCGCTGCCGTGCCAGGCCTGGCTCATGGAGAGAGAGAAGGAGAGGAGAGACAAATAGTTTGAGAAAGAGAGAGAGAAAGTTGAGGATAAGGATAGGATGAAGGACGGAGGAGCGATGTGATTTTCTTTTTGAGAGAAACAAGTGATTTTTTTCGAGAGTATGCCAATGGCATACCTTACTTTTATAGAAGGCAGAAAATATTTACAAGAACTTGTGTAGGATGCGAACATCCCCACAAGGATAAGCTAATATAGGGTGGGTGCGTCCAGCCCGCCAAACCAAGTGGCCCTTTGTTGTCATTTGTGCCTTAGATTCCTTTTAGGATAACATCTTTTTTTTTTTGCGTCGGGACCAAGAGAAAGAGCAAACCCAGAGATCGACATAATTAAACAGCAGGTTGCAACGTTGCTCTCACGTGGTTTCACTTTCACCATTGGTTTTGGGCTCAAAATATTTACTTGGTCAAAATAATCAGGAAAGCAGTACCTACCGACGTTTTTTTTACTTGGTCAAAATATTTATTATGCACCCAAATTTATTTAGCATGCACTGTATTAGTTGTAAAATGCATGTTACTAGATGTCTTTTTATGCAGGCAAAAATGATTAGTATGCAAGTTGTTTAATGTTCTTAATTAAGCTTGACAAATTGGTTTTACATGCATAATAAACAATTTTCGCTGCATAATAAACAAATTTACATGTACAAGTCAGGAATGTAGAACGAGTTTGCCCGGTCAAATCATCTGTATCAACAATGGGAACTACTCTGTCCGTCCCTAAATAACTGTCGTTTTCGCTTCCCGATAAACAACTTTGACTCTAGTTTTTTAATAAATTTATAGTACAAAATTAACATCATTAGATAGATATTTGAATCTAGTTTTTTAATAAATTTATTCGGAGATACAAATGTCGGTCAAACTTGTGGCACGGAAACCAACTACGATCATCATTTAGGGCGGAGGGAGTACAACGGTATCACTGTATCAGCTCCCGTAAAATTATCGGTTCTTAGCAGCTACACTTACACATCATATCTTATTTTTTTATTTAAACGCCTATATAGTACGCAGCAAATCAATCATGCACGTGTCTTTGAGGCTGTGTTTAGATTGCAAACTTTGTTTGCAAAGTTCACTGTAGCACTTTTCGGATGCTATTTAGGAGGACTAAACATGATCTAATTGTAAAACAAATTACACGGATGGACTGCAAATCGCGAGACCTTTCTATCAAGCCTGATTTATTCGTCATTAGAGACTGTTTACTGTAGCACCACATTGTCTAATGAAGGCCTAATTAGGCTCATTAGAAAGGTCTCGCAAAAGAACCCGGGGGTTATGGAATGGGTTTTGTCGATAATCCACATTTAATACTCCTAATTAGTGTCCAAACATTCGAAGTCACTGTAGTGATGGAAAAACTTTGCGAACTAAACATGGCCTGAATATCAGAACATACTGAGAATGGGTTGATCTGCATGCCTTTTCTATTATAAATATAGTACTACACCTTACTGATTGTTGTAACTTCCACAGAATATATTATTATTACTTCTTCGTAAGTCCTCATATTCAAGATCATACATTCATTTAATTTGTTTGCATGTAGCCATGGGTTCAGGTCTCTTCAAGCCTCGTGTTCATCCGGACCTCCGTGATGTTTTCTCTAAGATGTCTTTGGGTGACAAGATTGGCTTTCTAGTATGTTTTAATTAATTAATGTTTAAGAGTAATTTATATATCAAGTATTTATTTGATGTACATATTGCATACAGTTACATACATACATACATATTCCTTCAGAATATCAGGTAGTGGTTATATATTAATGTACGATCATAAATATTATGTTATGTATGAAAATTAATCAGTATGCATGTTATTGACGTGGTCAGTGTTTTATTTTATGGCAAGATAAGGGTGTTAATTAGAGAGGATGCATACATATATAGATGAGCACATAATTAATTTATCATAAATATTTTGTAAACATGTCTTTATTTGATCTTATATATATAGCATGCGCATGCGCGCGTGTGTGTATGTGGGTGTATCAATTCTAACGCAACTAATAGTTGAATTATATTTTGAGCTATTGATGCCGGATTTTAATTGTTTGATCTGTTTTAAATTAGTATCTATTCATTTAAATAAATAAATAATATATATATATATATATATATATATATATATATATTCATTTTAATATCTCAAAAATTGCGCCAAATTAAGTTCAATGCACCATTTAATTAGGGAAATCTGTTATAATGAAGTATATTTTCAAATTAGTATGCATGCCAATATGTATTATTTTTCCATGCATATGGTGGTAACTAACAAATCATGTTCATAAATATGGCCATTAGAAGCACGCATATATACTTAAGCTTTATCATGCTTGTGTACCACCTTATTAACTATTCAATTGATATTCCTCATTATTTGAAGTATTTAATTTACATATGCATTCCTAATTAAATCTCCAATGTATTAATATTTCTTAATTTCATGTAGTTCATTCATGCATTTGACAAGAGAAACTTGTGGCACAAGATGCCTGTTCTGATCGGTTTACTCTACCTAAACACCCGCCGGACCCTCCTCGAGAAATACAACCTGCTAGCTGTTGGGAGTTCTCATGGTACTCTGTTTGACCCCAAGGAGTTCCCGTACCGCACCGGAGATGGCAAGTACAACGACCCCCATAATGCTGAGGCTGGTAGCCAATACACCTTTTTTGGGAGAAACATGAAACCAGTTGATCAACAGGATGAGGTACTTAATTATACACTATTTACAAAAAACCTAGTAATTTTCTTACAAAATTCCAAATTTCTAATTAAGTTCTAACAATACAAGTTAATAACATAATTAAATTAGTTAAGCACTTATTTCCCTTTTATTTTGGTAATTCTTGTTGTATATATATGCATGCTTTAGATGTCTCTTCTTATCTGCTGATTTCAATTTGCATCCCTATTATTTTGTTCACTAGAAAATTAGAAACCATACATATTGAATTTAGTTAATGAAGAATAAACCTGAAATTAAAGTCTAAGAAGCCAATTAAAGGAGTAAAGGTCATCAAAAAAGTGTTTTATTTTTATTTCTGATTTAATATTTAGTTTGACACTTTGACTTCAAGACTAATAAAAGTCTTTTTGATGAAACTTTTTGTTTGTAGTTCGTTCTGCAAGCTTCAAATAAGTAAATGAATGAATTAACGTTGAAACTTTAAAAAAATAGACGCGAGTTTTGTCAATATTAAAAATAAGAGCTAATGTTTGCTTGTTAATTTAAAAACAGAACAATTTTCTTTTAATTATAACCATTTTCTTTTAATTATATCATATTGTTAATAGATGGAAATTCGAGGTATACTTTTGAATCATCAGGTTATGCATAAAATAATTAACTGTTATTTATCGATGCAGTTGATGAGCCCAGATCCATTTGTTGTGGCGACAAAGCTGTTAGCCAGGCGAGAATACAAGGACACAGGGAAGCAGTTCAATATACTAGCAGCTGCATGGATACAGTTCATGGTTCATGACTGGATGGATCATATGGAGGATACCAAACAGGTGCATGCTTGATTTAATTCCTTAATTTGATAGCCTTAATTTGTTGAAGTCTTAAAAATAGAAATTCATCTTCCATTGAGAATTTGAAATATATATTGTAGTTACATGTGGTAAATTGGGCGAGCGGGTCCGGTTCGGGTTCGGGTTAGACTTCTTGGGTTAGGTTGGCCTTCTAGAATATCTCGGGTCGAGTTGGGTCGGGTTGGGTGATGGACGGGTCAGGTCAGACCAATTTCAATATCAACCTTTTTTGATCGTATGTTGATTTGAGTTGGATTGGATGCTATTTGATCTTGGATTGGGCCAGTTTTGGATCTGGTCGAGTTGGTTCAGGTCAGGTCAGTTTGACTTTTTGGAAAATGTCAGGTCGGATTCGAGTCGAGCAGGTTTCTCGGGTTGGGTCAGGTTCTACCACCTCTAATTGTTAGTTGATATATAATTCAATTTTCTTGGTTTCTTCCAGATTGAAATCACTGCTCCAAAAGAAGTGGCCAATGAGTGCCCCCTCAAATCGTTCAAGTTCTACGCCACAAAAGAACATCCTACAAATTCTGATGGAATAAAGACTGGTTACAATAATGTCCGCACAGCTTGGTGGTGAGTAATGCTTAAGATTTTCTCACGTTAAGATCTTTATCAGAAATTTCTCTTAAGCACAAAGAATGAACTTAAAAAATAGAGACGATCGATGAATACATATAAATCAATGCACATTTGTGCATGAAATGTCGTAATTTTTTGCAATTTCTATGTTTGTATGTACCAAGGGATGGGAGTGCAGTATATGGTAATAATGAGAAACAGGTAGAAAAGACCAGGACTTATGTTGATGGAAAACTAGTGATCGGAGATGACGGTCTTCTTTTGCATGAGGAGAATGGTGTGCCATTATCGGGCGACGTTCGCAATGGTTGGGTTGGGGTTTCGATCTTACAAGCTCTTTTTGTTAAGGAACACAATGCAGTTTGTGATGCAATAAAGGTAAGTGAAGCATTACTATGATCTATTTGTTTAGATTTTAGGAAGAATTTGATGTTCTTGACTTCTTACCACTGTACCGATAAGGCTGTTATTTACCAAGACATTAATTTGTTTTATTTATGCTAAAAATATGAAGAAAAAATTACAAATTTTGTTTTAATCTCAGGAAGATCATCCCAACCTATCAGATGAAGAATTATATCGGTATGCCAAATTGGTCACTTCTGCTGTCATTGCAAAGATTCACACTATTGATTGGACTGTCGAGCTTCTCAAGACTAAAACCATGAGAGCTGCAATGCGCGCAAATTGGTGAGGATATATTTATCTCATTTTATCATATTTGCCGAAAGAAAAAAATTAAATGTTGATGATGGTATTACTTAAATTTTATTTACATCTGCAAATTCAAATTAACTAAATTAGTGAGAATGTGTACAATTTACCTGATATTCTGATTCTTTTGTGAAGGTATGGATTATTGGGTAAGAAATTTAAAGATACATTTGGTCACATAGGAGGAACGGCATTAGGTGGGCTTGTGGGATTGAAGAAGCCGATCAACCATGGCGTACCTTATTCTTTGACTGAAGAGTTTACCAGTGTTTACAGAATGCATTCCTTAATACCAACCACTCTCAAGCTCAGGGATCCAACCGGGCAACCCGCTGCAAATAATTCCCCACCATACCTGGAAGAGTGAGTACACAATTTATGTTTGGCATCCATTCCTCTCATTTTTTATGTAGAAGATGGAATGCAAACTAACAACTTTCATTAGATCAGACAGAAAAAGAGTGATACATATTATAAAGAAATGAGGAAAAAAAGTTAAGACATTCTTCTATTAGATATCGACTCTTACATCATGGATTACTGAACCTGACATTAGACACTGAACTCGACACAAACAGCTAGATTTATTGTGTTTTTTAGCTTCTTAACTATACAATAAAAAGTAGAATGTATAATCTTGGTCACAATAAGTTTTCTGCTCGGTTAGCACATTTTTAGTATAACTAACAGAAACACTGACACCATTTCTTTCTTGTGTCAAAATGTAGTATCGATATTGGAGAGTTGGTTGGTCTCAAGGGGGAAGATCAGCTTTCAAAAATAGGGTTTGAAAAACAAACATTATCAATGGGATATCAAGCTTGTGGTGCACTTGAACTATGGAACTACCCAAGTTTCTTCAGGGACCTTATACCACAAAATTTGGATGGTACCAATCGATCTGACAGAATCGACCTTGCTGCCCTAGAAGGTACGAAATTTGGACCCAATTTATACCACTATCAGTAGAGGATCATGATTTTGCACCATGTCAAATTGGTACAAGGGTCCACCAAGAATAATCCAATGCATAAAAATATTTAAAATAACTCATACTGGCAACAAATTAAGTACTAGAACAAGTATTTTGTATCCTTAAACTACTATGTTGAAATTTATCACAACATAGTTTTCAATTTTCAAGAATTCCCAAACTATTATTGTACTAATCAGATTGAAAATACATGATTCTCTAACCAAGACATATATCATGTTTGTATCTTGTAACCTTAGCACCACTCTCTAGTCAATCACAACTACCATTTATTTAAAAAACAACGACATTGCTGCATAATAGTATAGACAACAATGTTAAGCAAAAGCTGTACTCTTCAAGTTAAATAAAGAGGATTACTGTGTCTAATGCCTTTGATAATGATTACACTGAGATTAATGTCATTTTATTTTCCTCCAAAATAAAGTATACCGAGACAGGGAGAGAAGTGTACCGAGGTACAATGAGTTCAGGAGGAGACTATTTCTGATTCCAATAAAAAGTTGGGAGGATCTGACAAGTGACAAGGATGCAATTGAAGCCATAAGAGCAATATATGGAGATGATGTAGAGAAATTGGATCTTCTTGTTGGTCTTATGGCAGAGAAAAAAATCAAGGGATTTGCCATAAGCGAAACAGCATTCAACATTTTCATTTTAATGGCATCAAGGTGATATTTAGTTTTAACTAATATTGAATGCTAGATAAAGTACCAAATTTGATTTAAGCCCTTGTTAAATGTATTAGGAAACAACTGAGAATGTGGCTTAAGCTAATTTTCACTTATTCAAAATTTACCCAAACCGAAGTTCAAAAAGGCAAGAAAACAAACGATGTGACCATTATGGGTACTTTACTGGTAGATCCAGAATGTTACCAGAAAAAAGAAGTAGTCAAATGTGGAAGTACTAATTTGAGATGATGACTACTCAGTTAAGATATGAATATTAATTTAACACATTTCTGTAAACAGGAGGCTCGAAGCAGATCGATTTATTACAAGCAATTTCAATGAGAAAACATACACCAAGAAGGGGATGCAGTGGGTCAAAACAACTGAAGGCCTACGAGATGTGATCAACCGGCACTACCCTGAAATTACTGCCAACTGGATGAGGTCCTCTAGTGCTTTCTCTGTGTGGGATGCAGACTACTAGTGCAAAAATAAAAGGCCCCCTGCCATATGTAGTGCATGCAATTTGGCAAGTTCTATGAAGTATCATTTGTTCACAAAATTATTGTGTTTGTTCAGTGTAAATAAATATACTTAAATATGTCAGTGTAACATATGTAATAGGATTCATTATTGCATGACACAAGTTGTACGCATAAGGATATTTTTCTGAGTGCCAATGCATACTGTCTACACTGCGCTAGAATTGGCATTCAGGCTGTTTATGCTAGTTGCAGCAATGCAATCAATGGATTCATAATGGAGAGGAAGATCTGGTCGCGATGAGATTCGTCTCACCTTCGAGCGTGTCCTACGAGCGGAGCGGCACGTGCGCGTCCCGCTTCCTCCACCGGAAGAAGGACGGGTCCTCCCAGAGCTTTGTGGCGGCGAGTTTGTGGGCGGAGGGAACATCGCGCCGCCGCTGGCGGACGCAACCGCCATCGATCACGGAGGCCGCGCCGACAAATCACGGAAAAGGAGGGCCTGGTGGAGGCAGACGGACGCGTCAGGCACGGAGAGGGTCAGCTGGCGCCGAGCCGAGCTCGGAGACGGGATGCTTCCGATTTTGGCTTTTGATTGCGGGAAATGGGATGGATGTTTGTGTAGAACGATCCTTACCGGCGAGAGGAGACCGGGATCTGAACCGCGGAGGTCCGGTGGGTCGTCGCTCGCCGCCGTCGAGGGAGGGAGGAGTGGAGGCCGGGGTGTGAGGAGGTGTTTGGGGGAGGAAATCACACGGAATTACTGATAGTTTGCCACCACAGACAGAAGAGGTGGCGCGCGAGAGGACTCACCAATGTCTTGGTGATGGACGCCTCACTCACGTGTGGGCGGCAGGTCCACGCGTCAGTGAAGCATCGAGTGGCCGTAGGCCGTATGTAATGTTTTCTTCTTTTTCGAAGATACGTGACAGAATATGATTTCTTACTATAGATAGATTTTTATAATCGAGATCCGGCATGTGCAGCATCATGATGGTGGATATATTTTATTTCAAATCTTGACAATGGAGACTTGAATAGTGCTACTGCTTAGTACGTTGGCGATTAGTGCGTCTGAGACATTGTACTCCTACTCGGTGTGTTAGTTTTAATTAAAAACCCATTTGAAAATGTGAGCATGCATGTCTACCGCAAGAGCATGCAACACCAACATCACAACCCCGAACTCTTACCCTGTCTAATTTCCAATCCCGAGCTCCGATACTGTTTAAGTTACAACCACCAACTCTCAAAACCGGTTAGCATTCGACCCTTCTTTCCATGTTGACCAGTTTCGACCCAGTTAACCGGGGGCAGCAAATGCAGAAAAAAATAAAAAACATTGAAAAAAATAAAATCGGTCCGAAGAGTGCACAAACAGTTAACTGTTTCACAGAACACACATTTGTCTTTTTTGCCGAGAGCTACTCAGATGTCCAAACAAGCTGAAAATTGGCACGCACATTACACACTCAAACATCGTATTTTTTGAATTTTTATCTTTTGTAACTCTTTTTCTGAATTAATGTTCACTTAGTGAAAAAAAATCAAAATATTTTTATTTTATTTTAAAATTTACTGTTCACCCAGTCAACGATTCATAACCGGTCAAACAGGGAGGGAAGAGTTGAATCCTAGACGGTTTTGAGAGTTGGGGGTTGTAACTTAGATGGCATTGGAGTAAGGGTTGTAAGTTGGACTAGGGCAAGACTTCAGGGTTGAAATATGCAATCTTAC